>NW_022473920.1:0-5000 GCF_009769535.1 Thamnophis elegans | reverse complement strand
CATTCAAAACCTCGGAGGCTTTGCCCACATTTGCAACCGAAATCAGGCATTTTTCTTGACAAAACATCAATGGATCTACAGGCCAAGACTGCGCTCATCCCCCAAGCATTGAAGCCTTTCTTCTCATAAGCAAAAAGAGAGAGCAAAAAATAGAAATAAAAAATAGAACTCCCCAAATAAAATGGTTTGAATTCTCTGGCTAAGAAAATTCAGGTCCCCAACTTGGGAAGCTTAAGACGTTGGGACTTCAACTCCCAGAATTCCCCACCTTAAACCAGAACCATGTTTAACTCACTTGCAACTGGATATCAATAGCAATAGCACTTAAGACTTATGTACCACCTCATAGTGCTTTTACAACCCCCTCTAAGCGGTTTACAGAGTCAGCCTCTTGTTTCCCCCCCCCCCCCCCAACAATGTGGGTCCTCGTTTTACCCACCTTGGAAGGACGAGTCACCTTGAGCCAGTCAGGATCAAACTGCTGGCAGTGAGCAGAATTAGTCTGCAATGCTGCATTCTAACCATTGTGCCACCACAGCTCTTCCTTCCTTCCTTCCTTCCTTCCTTCCTTCCTTCCCTCCTTCCTTCCTTCCTTCCCACTTAGCCCTTAGACTTATATACCGCTTCACAGTGCATTCCAGCCCTCTCTAAGCAGTTTATAGAGTCAGCCTCTTACCCCTCTCCCTCCCTCCCTCCCTTCCTTCCTTCCTTCCTTCTTTTCCTTCCTTCCTTCCTTCCTCTTTCCTTCCTTCCTTCCCACTTAGCCCTTAGACTTATATACCGCTTCACAGTGCTTTCCAGCCCTCTCTAAGCGGTTTACAGAGTCAGCCTATTACCACCCTCCCTCCCTCCCTCCCTCCTCCCTCTCCTTCCTTCCTTCCTTCCCACTTAGCCCTTAGACTTATACACCGCTTCACAGTGCTTTCCAGCCCTCTCTAAGCGGTTTATAGTGTCAGCCTCTTACCCCTCTCCCTCCCTCCCTCCCTCCCTCCCTCCCTTCCTTCCTTCCTTCCTTCCTTCCTTCCTCTTTCCTTCCTTCCTTCCCACTTAGCCCTTAGACTTATATACCGCTTCACAGTGCTTTCCAGCCCTCTCTAAGCGGTTTACAGAGTCAGCCTATTACCACCCCTCCCTCCCTCCCTCCCTCCCTTCCTTCCTTCCTTCCTTCCTTCCTTCCTTCAAACTTAAACATATACCGCTTCACAGTGCTTTCCAGCCCTCTCTAAGCGGTTTATAGAGTCAGCCTCTTCTTCCTTCCCTCCCTCCCTTCCTTCCTTCCTTCCTTCCTTCCTTCCTTCCTTCCTTCTTTTCTTTTCTTCCTTCCCTCCCTCCCTCCTTCCTTCCTTCCTTCCCACTTATCTCTTAGACTTATATACCACTTCACAGTGCTTTCCAGCCCTCTCTAAGCATTTTAGAGTCAGCCCTTACCCCTCTCCCTCCCTCCCTCCCTCCCTCCCTTCCTTCCTTCCTTTCCACTTAGCCCTTAGACTTATATGCTGCTTCACAGTGCTTTTACACCCTCTCTAAGCAGTTTACAGAGTCGGCCTATTACCGCTCCCTTCCTTCTTCCTTCCTTCCTTCCTTCCTTCCTTCCTTCCTTCCTTCCTTCCTTCCAGGGCCGATTTCCCTATAGGCTAACTAGGCTTCAGCCTAGGGCCTCAGGATCAAGAGGGCCTACATTCAAATTGTTAGCAAAATTAAAATTACACTATTCTAACAACAGTGAACACCAAAACACTGAACCGAAACAAGGATTTAACGCACGTGACTAATAAACAAACATAAAAATGTATTGGTTAAGATCGTTCCAGCGCCGCGGCAGTTGGGGAGCCCGCCCACGTTCCCAGCACCGGCGGTCGGCGAGAGGCGTGGCCGCTCCCAGTAGTAGCTGCCCCGTCGACCGGCCCACCAGCGGCCAGCAGGGAGGGCGAGGGGGGCCGAGCCGGCAGCTGAGCGCAGCAGGGGAGGCGGCTGGCCTCGCTGCCTTTGCCGCAGAGCAGAGCCGCCCTCCGTCGGGAGGCCAGCTATATATATTGATATAATTGATATAAATCACAGTAATTGTATTTTATTGTCTCTCATGCAATTTACAAACTTAAAATGGGAGGTGAAAGGGCCTCATAAGTGGAATAGCCTAGGGCCTCTTTTCATCTAAATCCGGCCCTCCTTCCTTCCTTCCTTCCTTCCTTCCCACTTAGCCCTTAGACTTAAGCATTCACAGAGTCAGCCTCTTGTTCCCCTCAACCATCTGGGTCCTCGTTCTACCCACCTCGGACGGCTGAGTCAACCTTGAGCCCATCAGAATCGAACTGCCAAACTGCTGGCAGCGAGCAGTCAAGAGAAGCCGCCTGCAAAATAATCTTCTGTATGGCTGCCCCCCCTTCAAACGTTGCATCTCTTTCTCCCTCCGAAGTAATCCAGACGCCCGAGGTGTCAGCAAGTTGAGAATCTTTAAACCAGATGCCCGAATGTCAGCAAATTGAGAAACTTCATTTCTGACATTCTTCATTTGTATTTCAGGAATATTCAAACATTCAACATTCTCACTTTTTTCTTCATATTTTGATGTTAAAACCAACAATAGTCCAGCTTTTTTTCGAATCTATCATACGTATCAGACAACTTTTGTAAGGCGGAGAAAATCATTTGAAATGAATCATTTGAAGCTTGCATAGACGCCATGTTGTGGCTGGCTTACCTCTCTCGCACTGGGCCCTGTGAATCCATAGACGCAGGCACAGCGGTTGGGCCCGATGCACCGGCCCCCATTCTGACAGCCTCCTTCGCAGATGGCTGGTGGGAAAGAGAGAGAGGATGAGCTGGAGCAAAGTGGGGATTCCCAGGACGATGGGCTTTGGAGTGCCTCTTTTGAATGCCTTTATGGGGGTGATTTCAGAGGAAGGAATCTCGCTTGATACGGTCATTGCAAGGATCAACCTCAGAGGGAGTCCAGCTATTCTCCAAAGATCAGAAGGAGGTCACGAAGCAATGGGTGGAAACTAACCAAGGAGAAGCAGGAATTAAGTAGAAACTTCCTGACAGCGGGGGACAATGAACCAGTGGAACAGCTGGCCACCAGATGTTGTAGGTGCTCCATCACTGGAGGTTTTCAAGAAGAGACTGGACAGCCACTTGTCTGGAATGGTATAAGGTCTCCTGCCTGAGCAGAGGTTGGACTAGAAGACCTCCAAGGTCCCTTCCAACCCTGGGAGTCCTGGAGAATTTTTAAATTTTTTATTTTTAATTTTTATTTTGTTTGTTTTCTTTTGTTCTGTGTACGCCCCCGGAGTCCTCCGGGATTGGGCGGCCTATAAATCTAATAAATTAAATTAACTAGTCAAGAGGAGAAGCAACTTAGAACTAAGGAAAACTTCCTGACAGTGGGGGACAATTAACCAGTGGAACGACTTGCCACCAGAAGCTGTGGTTACTCCAACACTGGAGGTTTCAAAGAAGAGATTGGGCAACCATTTGTCTGGAATGATTTTGGGGTTTCCTGCCTGCAGAGGGTTGGACTAGAAGACCTCCAAGGCCCCTTCCAACCCTATGAGTCTGCATATTATGGTTAAGTAGATCCAAATGACTTTGGGTTGAATCCCTGCTCAACTTTCAAATTCTCTGGTGGAGAAGTGACTCCCGACGTTGGGAAATTTAAGGCAGATGGACTTCAACTCCCAGGATTCCTTAAACCAGGACACCCATTTAACTCCGTTTTTTCTCACACTTGGCAACCCAACACCTTTGGACTTCATCTCCCAGGATTCCCCTGCCTTAAAGGGGCCAAGGTGGAGAAACGTTGATGGAGAGGGATTGTGGGAAACTATCCAGAAAACATAATGGGTGTTGATTCCCCCCCCAGACGTTGGCACCTCTGGCCAGGGATGCCCGCGGGTGGATGCTGGCCGGCTGGGCCTGCGTTGGCACTCACGTTGGCCGCAGTGATTTCCAGTGTATCCCTTCTGGCACAGGCAGGCCTCTTCGGCACAGCTGCCCCCGTTCAGACACTTCATGTTGCAGGAGGGACTGTGGGAGGAAGAAGGAGAGTCAGTAGGATGATAAGGAAGGAAGGAGGGAAGGAAAGAAGGGAGGGAAGGGGACAGAAGATGGGAGGAGGGAAGAGAGAAGGAATGGAAGAACGGTGGGGAGAACAAAAGGAAGAGGGAGGAAAGAAGGAATGAAGGAGAGAGGAAGAAAGAACGGGAAGGAGGAAGAACATAAAACAGGGTAGGAGGAAGAACAGAAAGAAAGATGAAGGAGGAGGGAGGAAAAACAGAAGGAAAGAGGACGGAGGGCAGAAATGGAAGGAGAAAAGAGATGGAATGGGAAAACAGGGTGGAGGGAGGGAGGGAGGAAGAACAGAAGGAAAGAGGGAGGAAGGAAGGAGAAGGAAGGAGGGAGGGAATAATAAAGGAAGGGGAGAAGAAAGGGGAAGGAATGGGGAAAGAAAGGAAGGAGGAAGAGAGAAATGGAAAAGGAGATAGGAGGAAGACAGGGAGAGGTAACAGGACTTTCCCAATCCCCCCCCCCCTCCCTGTGTTCCTGCAAGGAATAAAAAAAACCCCACTGGATTCCCCTCCCCCAATCACAGCTGGACAAGTGCTGTTCTGTGGCTCACATCTGCCCTTCACATAATTTGTGTTTTCTTTCCAGCCGTGAAGGTTGCTAAGGTTCCCTCCCCAAATATTGACAGGAAGGAGGGGGGGGGCTTTGCCCAAGAACATTTCTGCATTTAACCTCCCCCCCACCAATCCATTTTTATGGTCCCAAAGCCCACGGTCCTTTCCCCCCTGCCTGAGATGCTCAGATTGAGTGGGAGGGGCAGTTCTGTGTGGAAAGGGAGGTCCCCCTCCACTGCCACTATAAAAAAAAATTGGGGGGGGGGGCAACCCATTCACCCAATGTTCTCCAGAGCAGACTCTCCAACCTTGGCAACTTTAAGACTCAGGAACTCACCTCCCAGAATTCCTCAGCCAAAGACTCAGGAACTTCAACTCAAAATT
>NW_022473919.1:0-192218 GCF_009769535.1 Thamnophis elegans | reverse complement strand
CTTGGCCATGTGTGCCATTGCCAGCTGGTCTTTGTGATTTTGGCACGCATGAAGACCAGCTGATCTTTTGGTTTCTGGTGCTTCAGTGCATACATTGCATACTTTTCAGTTTGGGTATTTGGTGCTGAAAAGGTTCACCATCACTGTTCTAGGACATTATTTCAAGGGATTAAAGAGCAAAATTGTAAATGTAAAAACAAGGAACACAAAGTTGGTTTATTTGATCAAGGCTAGAAGAGATATGTTGTTATCTCTAGTAATTGACTTTTGCTGACTAGGACTTGAACAACGGTATAAGGATTTGTTTATAGATAAAAAATAAGATACAAGAAGAAAAATAATTTGCTTAAATAGTTTAAGAGAAGGTAAGTTACTAAAATTGTTTATACTTGTGTAAATACTTTGTATTTCTTCCATTTTCTTTACTATTGTTTTTTCTTTTTCTGTTTTTTCTGCATTCTATTTTTTCTCTTTCTTTTTATTTTTTTAGTTTCTATCAATTTTTATCTTTTTAGTTGTAATGTTTAATAAAATTACTATTAAAAAAACTGGGAAGGCAAAGAGACTAAAAGCTAAGAAAACACTAGATGATTCTTCTGCTTTTGTGACTGCAGTCCTGTGAAAACCAACAAACATTCCTAACAGTCAAGCAGCTTAGTTTATTCAATTATGAATAAGGCTTTATGCTGCAATTCTTTAAAGCTCCAAACTTTCACCCAAAAGGCATTAAAAAAACAGTATTCATTCTGTCTAAAACAATCACATACACATTCCAAAATGAAGCAAGCTGTTGCATCAAACCACAGGATTTTATAGAAGTTTCCATAATGTGGCAACAGCCTTTCTTGTTTCCACCTGCCCTACTTAATGAACCATTCTAAACAGCAATCATTCTGCAGATCTAGGCCCTCAAGGCCTCTGCAGAAATAAGTGAAAGAAAGCTGCTCTAACAAGATTCAAATATTCAAGTACACAAACATTATTTCAACATTAACACAAGGAAGAACTTTTCTGTTTGTGCTATCTGAAACAGCCTATGGAGTGCCCTGTTGGAATTAAGTGTTTAGACTACTGTGAACAGTCACCAGTCAACCCAATGACCTTGGACCAATCTTTAGACCAGGAAAGAATCCTAAGAGGCTGGTGGGGCAAGGACATTTAGAGGCGGGGAAAAAAAACACCAATCCCCAAAAGACATAGACATGGCTCACATTCAGGTCTAAATCTATCATGCTACAGACAAAAACTGGAGGCCTAACTAAGCCAGCACATTTTTTTTTCCATTTAGGATACTTTCCTCCGGTTTCTGGTAGGACTGATTAAAAGGCATCCAGATTTCACAAGTGAATGAACAGACAAAATGGCAGCACTCTGCAAGTAAGTTTTGCCTAATCTCCTCTTCAGGAGACAACTGAAGTACAAGAAACACTACATTTTAAAAATCATACTGATGATTCGCTCCTCTTTTCAGATTAGAAATAGTTACATCCAATACAGAAAAGCTCAAAATATGATGTCTGAACCGGCCTGCTTTTTTCCCCCCCACTTTTCTGAAGTCAAACTAAAGACAAATGTGATATGTGTGCTCACATATTTTCAGTTACCCCATGTCACAACATTAAACTGCTAAATTAACAAATAGGTAACCGTCAATTAACACATTAAACCGAAGAAGGAATCGGAACAGAAAGGATTAACCAGAGAAGACGAGGAGGCTGCGGGCTGAATGGCATGCATTCCAAAGCCAAAATGAAACTCTCCTACATGGATGATAATTTCTTAATGTCTCGGGACATAACTTTCTATAACTCAGTTTGCCACCTGTGGGATTTCTAATTTTTTAACAGGTCTTTCCAAAAACTAACGCGAACACTCCGCTCCGGAATTGGAAGAATACTTCGATTCTCGGCGCCTTAGGCGCGCCATTCTGTCTGGCATATTCGCGAGGCTCTCCGCCCGCTAAAATCAAGAAAATGGAGGATATCACTACGGGATTTCCCAAACGCCTTTCCGGAGATCGTCGGCCGGCTCTCCCGCCCACGCCCCTTCCCACCAGCGATTCGCTGATTCCGCTCCGGCAGCCTGTTTGCGCAGCGAGCCTCAGAGGGTGGAATTATCCGCCCCATAAGAAAAGATCCTGTTCCGCTTCTACAAGAACCTCGTGTTTGGGGCACATTCGAAGTTCTAGTTTGTAGGGCGGCGCTTTTAAGCTCTCTTGTCTTTTCAGTCTGGATGGCAGCCGCTCCTCAAGTGTAAACGGTGCCGGACGGCAGGGATCGTGGTAGCGTCCCGTCCATCCTTAGAAAAAAGGCGGCCGTTCAGCGGCCGAGCAGGCGGGGGCTGCGCTGGCCGTCAGTACTATTAAAGGAAAGAAACTTCCTTTGCTAGCAACAGGCGGTGCTACGGCGGTTAGTGCCGCCGAGATCCAGGCGATTACAGCCTTCTCCGGCTAAGAGACGCGACCGAATTCCCGTGGTGTTCCCCGACCCGCCCCGTCCTTTTATTTTTCTCACCCCTTTGCTCATGGTGGCGATTGTTGGCGGTCCTTTCTGGGGCTACTGTCGATCTCCGGGAAGCGCGGGGCGGAAGATAGAGAAGGAGAGACTGCCACGTGTGCGCTGCAAGCAAGTGGAAAGCCCGGCTGGGGAACGCTTGTTGAGCCGCTCCCCCCTCTTCAGCGACCGCTTGCCGGAGCACCCGCGGAATGCTGCCGGAGTGACCGCCTAAAAGCGCCTGTGCCGCCTAAACCCAGCTGGTCAGCCTCGTCGGCCCCGCCCTTGAACGGTGTTGGCCCCGCCCTGATGGAAAAGAATGGGTAGGTGGAAGGGCCTCTCGGGCGGTTTACGTCGGTGGAAGGGCCTCGCGGGCATTGCTGAAGCGATTTTTCTCGGTTCCCGCGCCGCCTCCTCTTTCAGGTGCCTAAGAAGAACTTGCTCCCGGCTCATTGTTCCCCAGTTTCTCCATTTAAACGAGATTTATAACCGTGTAGCCATCTTAAAAGAGAGCTCTAAGTCTCGATAGTACAAAGTTTAAAGGACATTATAGACGAGCGATTAAAGTCGAGGACTGCTTCAAACAAGTATGAAGTAGAATCTTAACATTAGACTTAAAACAGCAAAACATTTGAGATATATTTTTAACTGTAGGAAGTTATCACCCAGCCCTCTCCCAGAAAAATGAAATATCCCATGAAATATTGAAAAGGCAGAATATTTCTCTGGATGTGAAAAGGAAGAAACATGTTTTAAAAGACAGAATAGCTCCCTGTAGCTTCCTGCCCATCCCCACTTTATCAATGGGCCATTAAGAAGACCAAGCTAGTCTACTTTACATAATAAAGAGCTCTCCCCTTCAACTCCAGGGGGATGAGATTAAGGCATGATAATATTGGCCCTTTATCCAACTCACCACATGGCATCTCAGAACTCAACCAACCTGGATTCAAAACACAGCCTAGAGAGTTGCCCCTGCATGGCCCCATGGGAGTCTGACAACCAATCAGAATTCAAGATCAAAGGCCAGAGAGGGCATAAAACCAGGGACTCAGCATCTCAGTCCTTCCCTTCTTTTTTGCTCCACCAACATTGAAGCATGTGATCACCTTTTCTGTTCAGGACTCAAGCCATGTGGCTGTCCACCAATAAACCATCTTTCCAAGAAGCTTCCATGTCTCCAGTGTCTTTTTCCCACTTGGAGCCGAACCCAGAAGGACATTTCTTTCATCATAACATTATATGAATACATCAGCTTTTTTCTTTTATATTGAAACACTAGAAATACAACGATGCAAAAGTTTTCAGGAAATGTATTTTTTAGAATGTCCAGAGTTTATTGCACTAAGCATAGCAAACAGTATGTTCTCTCTAGGAATATGGTGTTCTCCAAATGAGTGTTGTTCATGTGAGCATGAATGGGGCAACTCCCAAGTTTATGAAACAAAGGTGTATATGGAGCCATTTTCATCTTGCAATATTTATTGGTGAGCAATTTGTTTTTCTCAATCCATTCCTATTAAGTAGTAGGAAGTAAAGAACATTTTCCTTCTTATTAAAAAATCAAAGTAAGCTGTCTTGTCTGTATAAATCTGTCAGCGGGGAATGAAGAATCACAGAATTGCATATTTTGTTTAAAACTATGTGCCTTCATCAAATTGTGGGACATTTAAGGACGGTGGGACTTTTATCTTCCTTTTGTAGAAGATGTAGATGCCAGAAAACACATTCACTGTTCTGTGAAAAATCTCCTTTGTCCCAATCTGTAATTATATAAATAATATACATAATATTTTAAAGGAAACCATTTAAGGGAAAAGTTATTGCATAATGTAAAAAATAAACAGTATGAGAACAGAAATGAGAAGTGTAAGCTTTAATTCTCCAGAATGGCATCTAATGTCCCTATTTCCAATCTATACTCCCAGCATGATTGCCAGTGGAGACAGCAATGTTGTGCTCTTGGGGGGGGGGGGACAAGAATACTGTTACCATCACTTACAATTCACTTACGGAGAGTTCCTGTTTGTGAATGGTGGGAAGGTTGGAAGAAAGCTATAGGAGTATGTTTGAGAAAGAAATAGAACAAACAGGAAGGACTTTTATTTCTTTATTATACTTTCAAGAAAAGAAAAAACACAATTATAAGCACCTTCTATGCCAGGGGAAAGGTTCCTAGATCTAACAGGGCAACTTTTAAGATTGATCAAGTCTGCCGGCAATTATTTCTTTCTAGTAATCACATGGGAAGAAACAACTGCAAAGAACCATCAAGGAAGTATAATCAAAATCCTGAAAGCTTAGAAGCATTTCCCATATCCAGCTTTCTAGACAATAGATATGGTTTGGAAAAGAAATAATACTTGTTATACTGTTTCTTGATGGGACTGATTTGATGTTCAGAACCAAGAGCTTGATTATCTAAATGATTCGTTGTTGATGTGAAATGAGATGAACCTCAAAAATTAATAGAAGTGTGTTTGGCCATAGTATGGTAGCTTGATCAAGAGCCTCTTAAAATCATTTGTGAATTTGATATGAAAACCTAAATCACAAGGTTTTGCACTATAGATTTTGTAGCTTTAGAATTATAAGGATGGAAGGGACCCTTGAGGTCTTCTAGTCCAACCCCCTGCCCATGACAGGAATCCTTATAACAACCCAGACAAATGAATGTCCAATACTTTCTTGAAAACTTCCAGTGATGAAGTACCTACAACTCCAGGAGGCAAGCTTCTGGTATTTAATTGTTCTCATTGTCAAGAAGCTTCTCCTTTTTCCAGATAGAACCTCCCTTTAACAAGCTTTCATCCATTGTTTCTTGTCACACCCTCAGGAGCTTCTGAGAATAAGCTGACATCTCCCCCCCCACTTCTCTGTAACAGCTCCTTAAGTAAAACAACTCTCATGTCACCCCTAAATTTTTCACAGAAAAGATGGGGTCAACCTATTTTCCAACCTATTTTGCATCAGAAGGCAAGATAAGAAAACCTAATCAAGGAGAGGAGCAACCTACAACTAAGAAATTTCCTGACAGTGAAAACAATCAACCAATGGGACAGCTTGCCAACAGATGTTGTGGGTGCTCCAGCACTGGAGGTTTTAAGAAGAGATTGGACAGTTGCTTGTTGGAATGGTATAGGACCGGGATGGCATGCCACAGGTGGCACGTGGAACCATTTGTCAAGGCACGCGAGGCGTTGCCCTGTCAGCTGGCCAATGAGTTAAGCCTTTTTTAAAGCCATTTTTCCCTTTCTCCAGAGCCTGGGGAGGGCGAAAAGAGCCTCCTCCGTCCCGCACCCCCGGAGGCCCTTCAGAGGCTTCAGGACCTTTCCTAAAGCCTCTGGAGCGCAAAAAAACGGCCCTAAGGGGCAAACTGGAAGTTCGACTGTCAATCCCAATGTTGACTGTCGACCCCCCGGGGAGGGCCTTTTCTGTGGCTGCTCTGGCCCCCTGGAACGATCTCCCAGTGGAGATTCGGACCCTCACCACCCTTCAGGCTTTCCGCAAAGCCGTCAAGACCTGGCTGTTCCGGCAGGCCTGGGGCTGATGAATTCCCAGCCCCACTCGAATTGTTGATTGTTGTATAGTTTTTAATTTGTCTTTGTATCCTGTTTGTCTCGTTTGTTTTGTATTGCCCCCTTCCCCATGTGTTTGTTCGCCGCCCTGAGTCCCCCCGGGAATAGGGCAGCATACAAGTATAATAAATACAAATACAATACAAACGTTTCTGTATTGTAAGGATCAGAACTGTGATCCAAGTGTAGCCTTATTCTACTGCAGTATAAAGTTCTGACCTGGACAAACTATCAGCAGGTTCTGACCAGTTCTAGAGAACAGGTAGTGGAAATTTTGAGTAGTTAGGAGAACTACCATTTCTGACTGGCTCCGCCCCATCTATTCTCTGCCTCCCGAGTCCCGGCTGATCAGGAGGAAATGGGGATTTTGCAGTATCCTTCCCCTGCCACGCCCACCATGCCATGCTCACCGAGCCATGCCACGTCCACTGAGCCACGCCCACAGAACCAGTAGTAAAAAAAATTGAATCCCACCACTGCATACTATCATTTCAACCAGTTTTCTTGGCAGTGATAAAAAAAATGATTTTTAATGGGATTGAAAGGGTAGGAATGACGCCAAAGATAGAAACATGATAAAGGAATATACCTTTGAATGAGTAATTTTCCAGAACCAGATGACTTTCATTCTAGGATACTGAAGATACTTGCTGATGCTTTAGTATAGGGCTGTCAAACTCCCAGTCCGCGGGCCAGATGTGTCATGTGCTGGCCACACCCATGCCCACTTTAGCCAAGGAGGAAAAAGTCCTGATACATCATGTGATGACATGAGTTTGACATTCCTGCTCTAGCAAAACTTCAATGGATTGAGGTTTGCTGAAGAATGGGTAAAAATGTTTCCTCTCAAAGAGGTGAAAAGGGAAACTAAACATCAGTCAGCTTGATATCTGTTTCCTAGGAAGATTCAATATCAGATCATGAAGTGATTACTTTGTAAATACTTGATTTTCCACAATCCCAGAATGCAACCTACAGAATAATACAGTTGAATTATAGAAAAACAGATTCTGATGGAAAGGGAGAGAAAAACCTCTGAAGTTTGTCAAATCCTGACTACTGGATTTGTTCAAACGGAAGCCAAACAACCACTTTTCAACAGATGCTTTAATTTGCATCGAGCAGGTGCAGCCTAAATTATCCCTTTTGCTTCTATCATGCTTTATTATTCTCCTTTTTAACTGATAAGTCAATGATGATTCTTAGGAGAGCTGAAGAATTCTGCAGCATCACTATTTCAGAAGTGAGATTGTATGCCTTAGTTGCATAGATTAATAAAGAGTTTTAATTTTATTAATGGAAACATCAGATTCCAGAGAAGTGCTTTCAACATCATTGACCAAATGTAAATAAATTAAAATTTTTAAAGTATATGATTCTCTAATCACAGACAATGATGTAAGGTAAGATGTAATCTACTGAATGAACCATACATGGCTGGGATCGTGTAAGGTAAGCTACAAGTCATGGTTTACAAACCATAGCAGGTGAGCTCAGATAACACATAAAGCCATTAGCAAATCATATTTTTGTTTAATATAATTTTTGAATTAGAACCAACACATTAGTTTTAAAAACCCTTTGGAATATAAGACCATAGATTAAACAAAAGAAGAAGAATTATCTAAATTGCTCCCAAATACTATTTCTTACCCTTTTAGTTCTTATGTGTGTGCAGAAATACTCTATACGAAAGAACAAGGATTAAATCAATCAAGTAATCTTTTTTACTGCAAAATGTATAGATTCTTTCTGCATATGCAATTCTTTAATTAGAAAATGTGGGTTCTCCAAACTGATGTCCGTGGAGGATTTCCATTTGCCATCCTATTAAAACTAAAATTTGTGTTCTATTATTGACGGATGAGCATACATTGCTGTATAAACCAAGTTTTCTGACAAGTGTCAAATTTCCTCTTCTCTGCTTTGAACATAATTGTTCCTGTTCTGTAGGGATAGAGGAAAGGTTACGTAAAGACATGCGCAGCAAACTGCTATGATCTCAATAGCTGGTTACCTCAGATATCTATGATCTCACCAAATTAGCTTCACCAGGCAGTACTGGGAACCATCTGGATATGTGAGACTCTACCCTCTTAAAAGATTGACAAGGAGAATATGCCAATTATAATGCTGTTGCTATATGCTCTGCTTTGCTTGTAAAAACTGTATAAAAGAATAAACCCTGCGAAGGCAGGGGGGACATTTTGGATGAACCCTGTGATGTCTGCTCTCTGAATCCATCACTGTTCCTTGCTCAACTTTGATCTATTTCTTAGTTTTGTTTCCCCCCTTCCTTAATTTTCTTTATTATATAGGATCAAGTTACCATATTTTTTGGAGTACAAGACGCACTGGGGTATAAGACGACCAAGGTTTTGAAGAGGCAATTTAAAAAAAAAAGTTTTTGCACTCTGCAAAGCTCACAAAAACGGGCCCTTTTTTTGTCAAAAAAGGGGCATTAGGAAGCATATAGAGTGCTCCTGGGGGACTGGGGGGCAAGATTGAGCAATAACCAGCCCATTTTTTGTTCATTTCTGCCCTTCCCAGTCCTCAGGAGCTCTCTGAAAGCCTCTTACAAGCTATACATAGCCATTTTGGTGAAGAGGTTTCAGGAGACAAAAAAATTCAGTATTCAGTGTATAAGACGCACCCAGATTTTCAGCCTCTTTTTTGAAGGAAAAAGGTGTGTCTTATACACGAAAAATACAGTAGTTATTTTGTGTTGAGATTCAGATGTAATATTTAGCAAGATTAGCAAATTACTTTCCTTTGTAAGTACCCAGAGTCTCTTAGCAGCCATTTTAATGATTTCAAAAGTTTTCTTTAAACATTTAAAATTTTTTTTAAAGATGTTTGGCATGGGTTCTCTTGATTTGTAATTTAATAATAATTTGCTGAATTCCAGGTTTGTAAAATCATTTGATGCCAATTTTAGTCAATCTCCTTATGTTTTATATAGCTACTGCATATGATAGCAATAGCAATAGCACTTAGACTTATATACTGCTTTACAGTGCTTTATAGCCCTCTCTAAACGGTTTACAAAGTCAGCATATTGCCCCCCAAGATTTGGGTCCTCATGTTTACCCACCTTGGAAGGATGGAAGGCTGAGTCAACCTTGTGCCTGGTGAGAGTTGAACTGCCAAATTGCAGGCAGGCGGCAGTCAGCAGAAGTAGCTTGTAGTAATGCGCTCTAACCACTGTGCCACTGTGACTCTTAAAAAAAATAATGATTTTTTTAATAAGGTTATTACAAACAAAGTGTATGTGCGTGTATTTCTGAAAACAGAAAGTAAATGCAATTTAATTTTTAAAAAATCCTCAATAATTTTATTCAAAGTTCAAGCAGGATTGGTCATTACATTAAAGCATTGCTACTTTCTGATGTAATTTATTACACATGTTTTTGTTCATTAAATGGATAGAATTTTAGTCAGTTTGTAAAGATACGGCCATACTTCTTCACTTTTGCATTTGCTAAGATTGTTACATTGTAGATGCAGATTTGTTGAGATTTCTTACATTACAAATAGGCAACTTTGTATTCTCCAGATGATTGGGCTACAACTTCTATATGTATCAACCATCACGAACAATGTTCAAGGACTCCTGAGAATGGTTGAGCCTAAATAAGACACACTGACTTTCTTCAGTGTTTTGTGCACACAGAGACTTGAACCCATTTCATAAAATACACGGTAATCTCTGTACATGTTAGAATGTCAATTTTGAAGAAGTTGAAGACTATTATTACTATATTTCATTTACATTCCCTGTTGTTTCACTCTTATTGAAATATTCTTTATCATACTGGCCAATAGAAAAAGAAATCCGCTAAGGTATAAATTATATTGAAAGACAAGTATTTGTTTTTTTATAGCAATTTACATTTGGGAAATCTAGGTAACACAATATGATTATTTTTAATTCGTTGACCAGCCAGCTGTAATTATCTCTCATACCTGGTTGGCTTGTTTTATGAGTTTAATGACGTCTCCTAACAAGATAAATCTTCAATTCCATTAAAAGCAACTTCAAGACAATATGAAATCATAACGGGAAACAAAAATATATAGTGGTGAGAAGAGCAAGAATAAACATGCATTACTAAAAAAAATTATGAGGGTTCAGAAGAATCTTTAAATATATACATACCATTAGGGTCAGAGGAGCTCATATAAGACTCTTGATCTGCCACGTTTGAACCGGATTGAGCTGGACTGGAGACCAGATACAAAACTTAACTGGCAAGTTTTGACAGCATTTCAAGGCACTGATGTCCTTCTCATAGAAGTTGAAATGATCCCATGCCTATAACACTTAGTGAGGCACTAGTCATTTCCATGAGTATCTTCTTAGGGATAGATCAAATTTCACTGTTATTTTATGTATTGCTTTATAAACATTTATATATTGCTTTTCTACTTAAAATGTATTCAAAACAATCTTTTAATGTATATTATATTGTTTGAATGTAGAGAAATTAGTGAGATACGTTCACAAAACTCATAAGGAAATTAGCAATTTTATGTTCTCCATATTTCTTTTACTTACTTTTACAGTCTGTTTTTTATGTAGAGTACTCAGAATCCATTTTGCTTTTAGTGTCAACTTCTATAAATGCACCCATCAAGAGGAACACTAATTATTAAATATTCTGAAATAATAATAAATGCTGGTAATTAAGCAAATGAAGATGGGATAAATAGAGATTAGATAAATCAATTGGCTAATTGTTGTGGATAACTGGCATAGTTAGGATGCAATAATGATTAATGGGCTGCAGTTGGGTTTCGCATTGCAGCAGCCCCGGTTATTCAAACATTGCACTAAGTTGTAGTGTTTTACTTTGGCTTTGCATATAATATGATGAGGTATCTCAACTTACTTTATTTTTAGCTTCTTTTAATTAAAAAAAGATGGAAATTAGCAGGCTGAAAAGCACCAGTCTCAAGCGTATTATTAGTCTGTGAGTTAGACTGTGAGTTCAAATGCTATCTGGAAGACTAGAGAATGGAGACATTCAGCAATCTGTCTTTTGGTAAATTGATGTTTTGTGACAGGCCAAAGCAGGGGTCACCCACCTTTCAGACCTCAGGGATCACTAAATTCATAATTTTAAATCCCACGAACCACTAATATGATTTTTTAAAAAGATAAATAGTATTTAGCGCAATATAAAAATGCAATAATTTTTCTGCGGACCACCAAAATTTCCCACAGACCACTGGTTGGTAATCACTGGGCCAAAGCAACTACAACATCACTGACTCCCCCAACCCAGAGGAAGAATCTACTGTCACTGCATTCCCAATAGATGGCTATTCAGCCTCTGTTACTGTGGCCTAGAGGTGGAGCTCTCGCCTTGCAATCAGGAAGTTGTGAGTTGTTCCTAGGTAGAAGCAGATGTAGGGTCTCCTACTTGGGCAGGGGTTGGACTAAATGACCTGCAAGGTCCCTTCCAACTCTGTTAATCTGTTAAATGCCCTCAGAGAAAAAGAGTCCACCATCTGATTTAGTGTTGGACAACTTTGACTGTCAGAAATTTCTTTCCAATGTCCAATCAAGATCTAGTTCCCTATAATTTAAGTCAATTGTTTGAATAATTCTGCTCTGTGGCTTATATGAGTTTCAACTATTCGAAGGCAGTTTTGTCTCCCAATAGTCTTCCTTCCTCCAAGCTAAACATACTGGATATTTTAAATAATTCCTTTTAGGTTTTTCTTCCAGTTTCCTTATCATCTTTGACCCTCCTCAGCATACTCTTCAATTTGTAAATGTCGTAAAATGCAGTCTCTAAACCTGGACACAATAATAAGAAAGAATGAAAAATAATTTTGTGGACATCGATACTATAAGCTTGTTGATGCAGCCCACAACTTCATTTGTTTCTTTACAGCTGTGTCATGTTATTTCCATAGTTTATGTTCAGCTTGGGATGTACCAAACTATGCAAAAAGCCTTTTTGCCTGGGCTGCTCCTGGTATCATCACCAATCCCTATTCTGATGCCTTTGATATTTCCTATCTAAGTGCCTTGCTGAAATTCATGTTACTGGTTTCTTCCCATTCTACCAGCTTGTTCCTGAATCTTGACATGGTTCTTTATTGCAGAATTCTCCAACCAGAGTAGAAGGGAGGGATGGTTCTGTGGGAGGAATAGGCACATGGGTGCCAAATAAAATTAAGTACCCTCCCTTTTTATTCTTGCCTTCTGTGTGTGTCTTATTCTTCCCATCCACTTTTATTTTGAATATACTGTATGTAAAGATATGTTTTGCTGTTCATGACAGACTGAACTGCAGCTTTCAGGATTCCACCTCCACAGTTCAGAGCTATCTGTGCTGATTCTGTGTTCTAAATGCTTTTCCTACTTGGCTTTCTTTCTACATCCTATATATGCCCTTTTTTGTTAGTTTTCAAATCTTCACTGAGTTTTTCATGGGGTTATTTTAGGTACTGTTGCGGTTTTCTGTTTCTTTTCTCACTGAAGTTACTTGCAATTGAGCATTTATCATCATTGCTTTTAGGAATTCCCATTCATACTAAACTCTTCTTGTTAGCTTTCCCAGTGAGCCAGTTTCCTAACTAGAAATGTATTGATCTGTTTTATCAAAATCTTTTTTTAAAAAAAATCCAAAATACTCAAAGTTATATTTTCTACTAAAATCAAGAACTCCAGCACTACATATTATAGCTCTAGGAAAATCTAGAATGGGCTGCTACTACCAAAATGTCCTGGGAAGGAAAGCTGACCTTACCCTTCCCGCTTTTTTCTCCAGTGTGATTACCAGCCTATTTTAAATTATGTGGATGGCATTTTGAAGCCATTCAAAACTAAAGCCATTTAAAGCCATTTGTACTTAGCAATGAAATATGATTAAATGATAAAACAATGAAGTGTACACTCACAAACCCATATTGTAGTCAGGGCATTAGTAGGTCATGGGAATATAGTTGGACAATTCTCAGAACAATAAAGATAATTTATACCATAAAAGCACCAATGCAAACACTGGTTTTTTTTTTTAATGATTATTAAAGGCAACATCTTTATTTAAAACAACTGCAGTGCATAGTAAATATCAGCTCTCACTTATCAGTGGTTTTTTCACATGAAGATGGAAAAAAACATTGCACAGAAAATACTATGGTTTTTATTTGTCTAGCATAATTGGTAACTGCACAAATTACTCTGCTTTAGAGACAACTCCTTGAAGTGATATGTGAAGGATCTGAGGAGAAATATTCCATGACTGAAAAACTGCAGTGTATACTACATTAGTTGCACAGATTTCAACAAATATGATTCAAGGTAGATTTTTGTGATATTAAGGCAGGATATAAAGCGAGATTTGGATATAAAGAGTGAACATGATACGGGGTCAGACTAGAAGATCTCCTGGGGGACCCGTTTATCCCTTCTATCTCGTTATACATTTTCTGAGTCTTGAGGAACAGGAAGCTTGAACTCAGGAAGTTTAAAATGTCAAATCACGAAAGCTAACACCTGCTGTAAGTAGGTCAAGTCAGTTGGAGGTCTCGCTTGCAAGTCAGGCATAGACCTTAACCACATAAGTTAGTATGAAATTAATGCTTCCTGCATGCCACCTGCGGCCTAGACATGAAAGGGCAGCATGATATAATATGCTTAGCCAATAGAAATGTGCTAACATATTTCCGTGTTTTGATGCTTTGAACATGCTATAAGAATGCATGTTTTGATTAGAACGCTGTTCAGATGTTAGAAATTGCTGTCTCTGTCTGAACTATTTAGCCAAATAAAGCTTCTCTTGATCTCACAGTCTGGGTCTCCTGATTTTCTGCAACAATATTGTTCATTATAACCTATTATGCCCCAATTATGAGCATACTTTCACATTATTC
Organism: Thamnophis elegans; assembly: GCF_009769535.1. Taxonomy (NCBI): domain Eukaryota; kingdom Metazoa; phylum Chordata; class Lepidosauria; order Squamata; family Natricidae; genus Thamnophis; species Thamnophis elegans. Next base: position 178,258 of record NW_022473919.1, on the reverse strand, counting down.
ACTGATTAATGTAACTGTGTGAGTTGATTCTCTCGTGAAATATAGCTGCAAAACAAGAAACACTAGATTAGATCTTGCCTCTGTTATTTTTAAGGGACTTGTTTTTCTGCACCCTTCAATTTTGCTTTTCACATTTCTACACTAATCTCAGTAACAATTGAATGTTTTTCTTGTTTAATTTACCATGTGAGGAATTCTGCAAAGTAAGCAATTGTGGGGGAGGAAAATTAAGTCGCCTCCCCCTGCGCAGTGGTCTCAATCAGGATCCCACATGCTTAAATTAATATAAAGCATCTCCCCATTTTACCTCATCACTGCCTTCTTAAAAATAGCCCTGGGGTAAATAATTGCTGATCATAAAGGAGTGCAGTTATATGGTTAATAATGGCAATATTACAGATCCTCCAGGTCATATGTAATTCATAATGATCAGATTATGCTTTATCTTTGTTTCATCTCCCATTTCTTTAAATTGAGAATGATAAGAGAAATTCAAAATTCAAACACACATTTCTGAAGTTTGGGATATTCTACTATATTGGATTCTAGGGTTTGTAAAAAGGGTTTCTGCATTACATGCTGCCTTTCCATATTAGTGTTCATACAGTTTTTCTTGGAAAGAAAGCTACAAGAGGGTTGAATGACATGAATAGGTAGTTAAATAATTTTATCATCTCATTACATTCCTTGACTATCACAAATAGGCAAACTGACATCAGATTTTTCCCTATTTTTTATTTTGTTAATTTAAGCTTTTTGGAATTTTAAAAGCATTACATTTCCTTAAAAATATATGATAATGTTTCCACATGGAAACTGCTTCTAAACTTTGTGCTTGATGTGGAAAATAATTAAATCTTGATTTTGGGTTTTACAAATTAGACTGATAGATCTTTATAGAAATGACTTGTTCATACTATTATGGAAAACCTAAAAGTTGTGCTCTGTTGTTAATCCTTATTCTACGTAACAGAAAGTCGGAAGTCAATGCTTCTTTTTCTTTTCTTTCCCCATCTTTCCTCACTTTTCTTCCCCTTTTCCCCTTCCCCCTCATTATCTTCTTACTTACTTTTGTATTTCACAATACTTTAAAACTTAATAAAATGTGATTAACAAAATATAGATACTATAACATAATATCAAATAAAATTAACTATATGTTAACTATTGTATAACTGCAATAAAATAACTTAATAAACTGTGTTAAAAATGAAAAGAAAAGCTAACCTGAACTAACTAAAAAAAACACAAAATGACAAAAAAAAAAAAACAAGCAAGGAAATAAATAAATAAAAAAGGAAAGAAACTTCTCTGCCTTCCCAAAATATTTCACACTAATTCCACTTCATTTTCTGGTAATCTGGAAATTAATGTTGTATGATAAAAGGAACAATGTTGCTACTGTAAAGTTTTCCCCATTCCACCTGCATCATAAGTGATCAAATAGCTTTCTCTAAATTAGTCACATTCTGTTTGGCTCCACGTTTTTTACTCTCAAATGCTTTTTTTTCACTGACTTTGCAATAAATGACATTTTAAAGCTTGCTTTTCTTATAGATGTTACGATTGTCAACTATAGAATTCACAAATCAAAAACTATATTATGCTTACAATAGCCTACTGTTCACAGCCACTTGGATCAGCTCTTGAGAAATTGGGAGAGTTAAACTTAGAAGAAAAAGTAGAACTAGGAAAAGGCTGAGTCAACCTTGAGCCTGGTGACATTCGATCTGTCAAACTGCTGGCAGCTAGTGATCAGCCTGCATTACTGCATTCTAACCACTGCGCCACCGCAGTAGATAGAGTTATCATGACTTGGCTTCTGAAGTATGGCTACAGTTACTCTATTATTACAGTAATGTTCCATCTGCTTCTAGTACTGTATTCCCAGAATAATCCTAGAATTCCCTTCCCAAAACAAGACCAAAAACAAGTGGAATAAAGATAGCATTTACAGGATGTGCAGCCAAAATAAAAATGACCCATCAATCAGTGTAGGATTTTGCTCCATGTGAAGGAAAAAAAATGAAATTAATGTTCCCAATTTCTTCTATTGCTGCCAGTTTTGAAGATCCTGCAGATTCCATTGTGTAGGCTGAGCATGTAGTGCCCCAAGGATTAGATCTCCCTCTTCCAGTTTTTCTGGAACTTCTTTTCTTCACAGTTTTGACCCTTATCTCTTTTACTACTCAGCCCACATCTCTCTGTCACTATTGCCACCAATTTTTGTTTGTTTCTCTCCTGCTGTCCTAATTGGGAAGAGGAAAAATGTATATGAGGACAAATATGTGATGTTCTGCTCCTAGCATAAGTGGATTCAAAACCATCTACCCAGGAGTTAATAGGTGGCTATATACTAACTATGATCTTCTTTTGCTCTGCTCCCAAGGCCAACTAAGATCACTGGCAGAGGGTATGTTCAAGCAGTTGACTGGTTTGCTGCTCTTCATATTAATCAGGTTTTGACTGCTGGGTAGTGAAATTATACAGTTTCCTTCAAAGAAACAACTGGAACTGTTTAAGGAACCTTTAAGTGATTTCTGATTCACTAATAGTACAAATGCTATGTATAAAAGAACTGCCTATTTCTCAATCACGATGATGAGTACATTCTTAAAGCTGAAAACAATAGAATTAAATATTGGTTCTCATAGCTGATGCAATTTAGTAAGCACATGCATAACAAATAATCAACATTTTCTCTGTGAGCTTTCTATACTCCAGATTCAGGGCACTCCCACAAAGCTACCAGCCTCACCCCTCTTATCTTGTTCAGAGTCCTCATTCGTGCTCCCTAGGCATGGGGAGGAAGGAGGAGAAAGAGGACTAAAAGAACAATCTGGGAAAGTGGAAATTTCTGTGCCTCTCTCATTCTGTGGTACAGCAAATAAATTAATCATCTATTTATTATTGGGGCATTATTGGAGGTTTTCAAGAAAAGATTGGACATCCATTTGTCTGAGATGGTATAAGGACTCTTGCCTTGGAAAAGGGGTTGGACTAGAAGACCTTCAAGGTCCCTACTAGTCCTATGATTCTATAATTCTAAAATTGCTACTGTCATTACTCAACAAGTGATGGTGATAAAATACTAAGAAACCCAAGAGATCAGGAATAGACAAGATGAACATTTCTGCTGCCTGGAATCCACTTTGGTCCACAATTTCACTGGAGTTGAGCTGAGCTGATCAAATTTCAGAATCCAAGCAAGCTCTCCAATTTTGTGTAGATTGCTTCTGGATAGCTTCGGTGCTGTTACAGGCCTATACATTTGCAAAGAACTCCCCAGAACCATTAAGGCAGCTTGTAGTGTGCTACCATTTTACTTCTTCAAATTCATTGTGATCTATTTGCTTCTTTTTAATAAAAATGGAGAAAACTTTATTGCAAGCAGTTCTAAGAAAAGGTGATACTAATAAATCTACTTTCCAGTCTAGCAGCATAGTTGTATTCTAGTTTTAAACAAATCTTGTGAGGAAAATAGGTTGTTTCTGTTCTAATATACTACACAAGGCAACATGTTATATGTCATTTGTTCTTGGACATCTAGAATGAACTAAGGCAGGTCTCAAGGACATTTGAGAATCATCATCATCATCATCATCTCACATCATCATCATCATCTAGTGAGTGGATTCCTTTTCGGTTATCAAAAATAATAATAACAACACAGTAATAATAATGTAAGGAAAAGCTGTAGGTTAGAGCAACACTAGATAATGAATAGTTATTAACCTAATGTAGCTGATGCTGCTAGGTCCAATGGCAACGTTTTGGGTAGTCCTGAGGTAAAAGTTCACATCTGGGTTTATTGCAGATACAACTACATAAAAACAAGCTTTTACAATTACCCCCACTGAGTAGATTTCTTAATTCCACTTATTGGGTGTTTATTAAATAACCATTCTTATAAAAAATAGCCATAAACCTTTCCCTTCTATGGACAGGAGGTCTCAGGACCTCCCGGTCAGAGGAGAATGGAATTTGCCTTTCATCACTTTTCCTATCACTGTAGCTCAATGGAAAATACCCCAGTCATTCATTAAACATATAGCTATCAATTAAATGGACTGAGATGAATGTTCTAAGAATGGAATATTCCTAAATTATCTTGAATCTGGATGTGGTAGATCATTGTTGACAAACCATAGATAGCAGTCAGTCTCCAAATCCCTCTTTTTCAATGCCCCTTGAAAATAAAAAAAAACTATTAGAATGGGTATATCATCTAAAATAACCTTTTGAAAGAATCTTTTCAAGTCATGCTGTGAAATTACAAACCTCTCAAATTGTAGCTTTATATTTAACATAATCCTTGACTATCAAAAGTTTACCTGACTTCAATATTTCTTAGATTTAAAAAGCCACTGTCAAAAAGTTGAAACTAAAAGGTTTGTCAGCTCTTACTGAGCAGGATGGAACATTTTTTCTCAGCATAGATGTGCAGCTTGCCTTTGCAAAATCATGTAATTTTATGATTGAGTCACCACCTGCAAGAGTCTGAATATCAATAAGAATTCCAGCACATTAATGATTGATGATTCATGCTAATTGTTTCTGCTCCCTTGTTCAACAAAAAGATGGACATTGGACTTGATACAAAAAGGGGAGAGGAGCAACCGAAGGAAGCAACGAATGGCTAGCAGCAAGGTCAATCAAAAGGTAAAGGTAAAGGTTCCCCCGCACATGCGTGCTAGTCATTTCCAGCTCTAGGGGCAGTGCTCATCTCCATTTCTAAGCTAAAGAGTCAGCACTGTCTGAAGACATCTCTGTGGTCATGTGGCTGGCATGACTAAATGCCAAAGGCACATGGAGCGCTGTTACCTTCCCACCAAAGTGGTCCCTATTTTTCTACTTGCATTTTTTACATGCTTTCGAACTGCTAGGTTGGCAGAAGCTGGGGCAAGTAGCAATAGCAATAGCAGTTAGACTTATATCCGCTTCATAGGGCTTTCAGCCCTCTCTAAGCAGTTTACAGAGTCAGCATATTGCCCCCAACAACAATCCGGGTTCTCATTTTACCCACCTCAGAAGGATGGAAGGTACTCCATATGGTAGCTCAATCCAATCACATATAATTCTCAAGATGGTACAATTTGAATACAGATGAGAGATGGGATATAAAAGCATAATATCAAAACCAACAGTAAATGCAGAAAGCGTCAAAATGTACTACTACCCTAAAATTAGAAATCTCCCTCTTTAAATAGAGAGAGTTTAGGGTTATATTGGCTGGAAAGGAGTTCAACTGGTGTTTAAAAAATCCAGAGATGGTGCTGGACAAATCTATTTCTGTTTCATAATAGGGGTTGTTATTGAAAAGACCCTGGCCCTAGCTCTCCTACTTCATTGAGGGAGGCATTCATCACAGGACCTTTGAAACTTAGATTGGAGACAATTTTTTTTTGCATAATCTGGTCCAAATCTTTTAGGATATTAAAGGTTTGGATTGGACCTCGATTTTTATCCTTTTACTTTGGGCCCACATCCACCTGGTTTTACTATTATTATTTTTTTAGGAAATTTCTTGAAGAAAAATATCTAACAGAAAGATATATATCTTCCTGATCAAGCAATTTCTCTCTGTCTGATGTGGAATTAACTCAGGGACAATTGAATTGTATTCTTGCCAGAAGATGATCTTATTAACCTCACCTGCCCAATTCAGTCTTATTGAAACCTGGCTTAACTCAAATTTGCGCATCCAGGCTTAAAGGGCCTACCTGCACTAAACTTTAAACTAACAAGCAAGTTCAGGCATAACAGTCTTTCACAATTTCACATTACTATACTATATAAATAATTGATCTGAGTTTCAGAAGTGATATTTTTGAAGTGATTTTGGTGAAAAAATGTTAATTATGGTTTATTGACTAACTGCACCTGACCAGTTTGTAAAACATGGTAAGCCATAAAAATGGAAAGTAGTTTTGGGTTTAGTGTAAAGTAGGAACTCAGACAAATTAAGTAACTCAAGAGATGACTCCAGGGTGGATCTCTTAACATAAAGAGCAATTGTCATAGTGTTCTGGGAAGGGACCAGATTCAGTCAATATAGATGGGATGTTTCTATCATAATCAAATGGAAACTTGTTCTAAAAAGAATATTTGGTGTCATTCTCCATGCCCTGGCATGCATGTAGCTTTGTACATACTATGTCCTATAGTTCTCCCTCCAGTCCGTCTGCCTAGGGGGTGCTGTTCTCACTCTTGATTGGCTAACTGTTTCACAGCCAGCATATATAAAGAGCTGTCAAACAGGGCTCAGCTGTTGTTGGTTAGCTGAGACATGCACATTGTGAATTGCTGCGTTGGCAACCTGTTATTATTAAAACTGTTAGCATTTGAGAAAGTCCTGGCTCGCCTCAGTTTGTCCACCTGGCATTCTCTCTAGTTAGAACATTGGCGACGAAGGTGGGATTCTGAGGTAGAGCCCAGGCAAGAGCGGACAAGGGTCACTAGCACAGAGCTGAGTCACGCAGAGCTGAAATTCCTCTCAGAGGAACTCACTCAATGAGTGGTTGAGTGAAGTCACTAAGGCCTGAGTGTACATTGGTCCGAGTGCTATCCATGTAGGGACCAATTTTACCTCAGAATGGCCTCCATGAACATGTTAGTGGTTTTCAGTGGAGCCATAGAAACATGGGACTCATATATCCCATTTCAAATGTTTTTTAAATGCCAACAACTACACCAATTTGTCAGAAAGCAGGAAGAAATTGTGTTTTTTAAACTTGTGTGGCACAGAGATGTTTAACATTGCGGGCATGTTGGTAGCTCCCCAGACCATGCACACCGTAACATGGGAGGTGTTGATGGCAAAGCTCAGAAACCATTATGCCCCAACACCATCCCGAGCAGCCCGCCAACATGCTTTTCACAGAAGGAACCAGCACGAGGGAGAATCGATAAATGATTAGAATTAGAATGATTAAAACGGTTAGCATTTGAGAAAGTCCTGGCTCGCCACCCGGCGTTCTCCATAGCTAGAACAGTACATTTGCATTGTACATTTGTATTAGAACCTTTAAAAGCAGTATATTCTTACCAATCCCCTATTAAATGCTGAAAATATAATTGGATCCAATTACCTTAAACATGATTGTTTATGTTCATTATGTCTTCTTCTATGTGGGATCCACTTCAACTTCATAATGTAATACCCATTTGAGATATGGGGTGCTTTGTAAACTAAAGATGAATTAGAGATTTGCTTCTTGGCCTTAAAAAGTAAAACCAGAGCTGCTTCCCTTGTGCTCTGGGGGGGGAAGAAGGCCAGTGTGCCATGACTCGAATTCAAAAGAAGCAACTACTACAGACATATTTTTCATATGGGAGAGGGTGGAAAATGTGTAGGGCAGACTAGTTCAAAATGTGAAAAAATCAAAGCGAGTATCTTAAGGGGATGACATCTAATTTTAATTACTTCACACAAAGTCTGTGTGAAGCAGGGTATAAATGAACAGTTATGTCCCTTGCAGCTATTAATGGAGGCACAGTCTGCATATTGTCCCTAGAAGAATCTGCTTTATATCAGTGTAGGCTTCCGATCCATTTGGCCCAGCCTTATCTAATCTAGTGGAGAGGTTGGCCCTGTGGGTCTTTCCAGTTCTGATACCAAGGATCCTTTGTGGAGATGCCAAAGATTGATTACAAGACCTTCTTTATATGCAATGAGTTAAGTAAGAATATGTGGGTATGTTCACTCACACAGTATGATTTTTACTGAATAACAAACTAAATCCAGGAGACAAGTCCCATCCTTGCCAAGTTGCAAGTTAAATATATTTCTTATAATACAAGCAGTATTTATGTTTCTCTCCTGCTACCTACTAATCATCTGTACTCAGTTTCAGCTTTTAAATGACCTCTGGATTATAGAAGACAATGTATTCTTTCATTCACTTTGTTTACTACCTTCACCCATAGAAAATCTGGAAACTGAATTAATAAACTTTCAGCTATTTATTTTTGGAGTCACAAGATTTCATAGACAATGCCTGCTGCCAACTGTTATATCAAGTGCTTTTTGCAAAGGTCAGAACATCAAGAGTGACCTGAAGTGACCAATATTCATTTTTAGTAGGACTTTTCTAATGAAGGAGATGTTGAAAGTAAACTGTGGATTGAAGGCAATATACAGGTAATACTACTTATGATCACAATTGGGCCCAAAATTTCTGTTGTTAAATGAGATATTTGTTAAGTAAGTTTTGCCTCACTTTACAACCTTTCTTGCCATAGTTGTTAAGTGAATCACAGCAGTTGATAAGTTAGTAACCTGGTTGTTAAGTGAATCTTGCTTCCTCATTTACTTTGTATGAAGGTCGCAAAAGGGGATGATGTGACATGGAGGCACTGCAACTGTCATAAGTATGAACCAGTTGCCCAGCATCTGAATTTTGATCACAAGATCGAGGGGATGCTACAAAGGTTGTAACTGGGAAAATGGTCATAAGTCATTTTTTCAGTGCCATTGTAACTTTGAACAGACACTAAATGAGCTGTTGTAGGTAGAGGACAGTGGTGGGTTACGATCGGTATGCTCCAGTGTGGGCGTACCGGTGCCTGCTGGGAGCGCCGGGTATCATTTTGGTACAGTTTTCCAGAGGGCCTGCTCTCCCTCCTTACCAGTATTGAGGTCTTTGGCGTTCTGTGCATGCGCACAGAGTGTATGGCGCATGTGCGACGCTCTGGCAAGCTGCTGGAGCATTGTGGAGCCATCGCAGAGCGTCTCAGGAGGTAAGGACGCATGCGTGTGCTGCGCGTGTATGCGTGAGTGCTGCACGCATTCATGTGGTGGATCCACTTTACAGGGCTAATCCTGTAAGGAAGGCAGGAAGGAACATTCTAGTGTTGTTTCTAGCCTAATCTTTATTGACCTGCTTACAGAAACTGCCTCTCCGGTTAACCCTTATTACATTGTAATAGCTAAGGTGAAGTGCCCATCGACCTGAGTGAACTTGAGTTGGCCAAGCCCACCCAGTCACATGACCACCGAGCCACACCTACCCAGATAGTCATTAGGGCAGAGAACCGATTGTTAAATTATTTGAATCCCACCACTGCTCTAACATGACTAACTTTAGCTTTCTTCAGGATTCATAGGATGACAAAACAGCTAAACAAAGCAAAAGATGTCAGTCTGCAGGAATTTTGTAGGCCAGAAAAAGATATTTATTTGTGTAAGTGATTGTAATTCGGATACATTGTCCACATCTATCCATTGTTCTTGTATGTTTGCCGCGAGATATTTTTTAACATGATCTTTTTCACGAATTTGTCAAGAAAAAGATTCCAATTTTCTAGTCTAGGAATAGGGCAATCCAATTTAAGTCAGCCTACTTCACTATCTGAATGACAGCAGCTCTACAGGGTTAGAATGGGAAATTTTCTAGCCAGACTTGGGCATTTGCATATTCTGTAGGCTTAGTTAGGCATCAGCATATTAGAATAACAGGTTAGCATTTTGTGGGAAATATGGTGGAGTCTTTTGCAATGAGTACAAAAACTGGCTGGATCTAGGACAACTTGCCATGACCAACTCGCTATAATCAACTCCCCACAATCAACTTGCCAAAGGACAATTCAACACTGTAGTAATCATTTCATTCAGTTATATTTATTATAGGTGACCATGTTTTCATTGAAATTATTGTAACTCTTGTGTTTCTGGATTTTTCTTTTATTACTATTGGCTATGGTTCCATCAAAATTAATTTAACTTTTGCATTTGTTGAATTGTCCTGTCAGCCTCTGTTTCGCTATTTGCTTTTGGCTGCCATTGAAATGGGGAGGGGGGCCCTGGTATTTGGGAGGGGAAGTTTAAGTACAGGAGAGATTGTAAAAAGGGAGTTTTGGTCTAACTGCGCATGCTGGAGATTAGTGCTTGGTGCCGGTCAAGGCCAACTGTCCTGCATACCAACCTGATGATGCTCCTTGAAGATGGAACTCACATGACACCTAAGGGATTTGCAGATTGGACAGTGGGATGAGGGTTACCAGGGGGAGGGAGTTTGGTCACATATTGATATGTATGATTTCGCACACTTTTGCCTCAGATCTTGCTTTGCTTAGCTGCTCTCTTTTCATAACCAGTAAAATACTCTTAATTCTGCAAAATGGAGTTAAGTGGTTTCTTTGTGGTTACTGAGGGAGGCGGGCTTGACATGTCCTGTGTCGAGTTGTCCAGTGGCAAGTTGGCCATGGCAAGTTGGCCACAGAGAATTGTCCCATTCCATACCTGACCAGCAGGGTGGGTTCCTGCCAGTTCTAACCTCTTCTATAGAAGAGGTTCCACAAATCTACCATGCCGTTTGGAACCGGTTCCAGCTCCCTCCCTCCACCCATCCACACCATGCTTGCCCCACTCACCGCTCACTGATTGGCTGGCTCACCAATCGCCCCGTCCACCTCTAAGAGTCCTATCTAAACCTTAAAGTCTTAAAGCTGTCAAGTTTGAACACCCCTGGGGGTTTTTTTCTAAAGGGCTAGGGGTGCAAGGGTCTTATAACCTGACAGCTTTAAGACTTGCGTGCTTCAAATGCCAGAGTTTCTGAGCCAACATTTTGGTTGCTAAGCAAGAGAATTTTTAAGTGAGTTTCACCACATTTTACAAGTTGGCCACACCCACCCAGTCACATGACTGCCAAGCCACTCCCACTTGGTCACATGGCTGGCAAGCCATTCCTACCCGGTCACATGGCCAGCAAGCCACTCCCACAAAACAGGCCACACCTACAGAAGAGGTTCTAAAAATATTTGAAACTCACCACTGCTGACCAGTATCTGAAACTCCATGTTCATACTGTTAATCAGTTTTCCACCTGTTAAGAAAGCAGGTTTTGCATTACTGCACCAATATTCTCTGTAACTGGTTCCCATTTAAGTAAAAAAAAAAAAAAAGAAAGAAGACAACTCCATTCCATCCTGCCTTTTTTTTTATCGAGTTGCTGCTTCTGAGGATTTGCAATTAGAATCAGGGAAGCAACCATTTGCCTCAAGGTTGCAGAGAAGTAACAAACATGGGGCTCTTTCCTGGCACTATACAATTCAGCTAAGCCATATCAACATGAAATGAGAGCCATTGTCATTTACAGGATATTAGCACTGATCTGTCCAGTTTCCCTGCCAAGAAACCCTTCCCCTGTTTTCAGAGTGTGGCTGCCAGTGAATCTAGCAATGGATATCCAATATAGTAGATGCTTTTCTTTAACGTGATGCTATAATAGGACATATAAACAGATATTTCTACATGCCACTCCAACATATCTGAAATTGCGACTTTCCTTCAGAAGACAGTAACAACGTATTAAACCAATGCATACAGTTTTTTGAACAAACCCTTCCTAGCAAATAACATGTTTGTTGCTTTTCTAATGACCCACCATCTATGGGAACTTTCCAGACATCACATAAACAAAGAATTCTCGGGCAAAGAGGCAGGATGGAAAACCACAAAGTTATACACCCCGCTTATGCAAATGGAGGAGTCAGACAAATGGTCTCTCAGAGCCATTGACTCACCTGACCTGGCTGGTTAGTTTGCTAGTTAAGTACAATTTTTTAATTTATTTTTCACATAAATCTTTTAGAAATTTTTTTCCTTAAGTGTTCATCAATAACGGAGGCAAATACTAAATATAGATGGCTCTGTAATGTTCTGTTTAGCTATGATTTATTTAACCATAATTTCCTGAATTAATGCCACTTAGATTTATACAGAAGAAAAACAATCTTATGATGTCTCAGGTACTGGACTAGGATTCAAATTTTTATCCCATCTTAGGCTATTCTCCCAAATCAACCTACTTCATAAGAACTTCATTGTGGGGGAAAAAGTTGGAGGAAAGAGAGTTAATATGGGTTTCTGGAGAAACAGTTAGACCCAAGCCTAAGGAATAAATAATTAAACAAGCATACCTATAAAAATCCCTTTTGCATTGGGGGAAAATCTCCCACTAATTCCTGTGAATTGGAGTCTTCCCAGAGGCAATGATAATTGTAATTTCAAAAACTGAAAACCCAAATTAGTTGAAAAATAAACAAGGTTAAAGTAATTATGTAAGACTTAGGGAAATATTCACTCGTACTGAATCATAATGCCATTTGCTTAAGAGTGATTTGGTTTACATTTTGTGCTCAGCTGTAATTTGTTTAACCATATTTGATGAATAAACCACATATAACTAGATATTCACAATATAGTGAATTGTAGCATTTTTATACAACTACATTACAGCATAGACGTTATGATTAACATTTCTGTGCCTGTTGTATTCTAATAATTGTTTTTTTAAAAAACCATGCTGATTGAATGTATTTCAACCTGATCTAACACTACTATGTTCTTTCTTCTGTCCCCTTCAAAATATTAAAGCAAAGAAGGAAATAGGTTCATTTCCATATTTGCACTATATTACTTCCATATGTATGTATGGAGCATATTTACACAATATGCTAACCATCATTAAGTGCCATTAAAGCACTCACTTAGAGAACATATCCCAGCTGACACAACAAACTATAGCCAGCATATTGTTAAACCCCTCTTGCTTTTGAGTGATTCACCAGCAATCTTTCCACTAGATGGAAAGAGTATGCAAAAAATGAACAACAGGAAAAGACTAAGCTAGCCCAATGGGAATAGCCACACTATATCTTGGGATGGAAGAGTGTGGAGGACATGATATGTATGAAAAACAGAGGTGGAAAGGCAGGAACTTTACTTTTGTGTCTCTCTTTATTTTCTTGGAATATTATTTTTCATTGGAAATTATTCATTTGATTGGATTTGGATGATACATTAGACTGAATTTAAGGTAAGCTAATCTACAGCCAGTGATGGTTACAGACATTCATTAAAGCATTCCTTCTTAACTGCAGCCTAAACTGCCATCTGGGTTCTGCCATTACATCAACCTAATATATTGCTTTTTTGGGGGGGGTTTACCTTCCAGCCAGTCTTGACCAGGGTTCCCCAACACCTAGGCCTGCCAGGAACCTGGTCCATGGACCGCCAGGAACTGGATCATGCAAGCAAGTGAAACCCCATACACGCACAGGATCCAGATAGCACACAAAACCACATCCCGCACCCCTGGTCCATGGAAAAATAATCCTCCACAGAACTGGTTGCTGGCACTGAAAAGGTTGGGGCTGATCTTCACTATTGGCAATGCCTGGATTAGTCCCTGCAGTTTTCTTGGCCTTGCCGCTTCTTAAGGTTGAAAGAAAGGGACTGGCTAAAGATAACCCAGCTAGTTTTGTTATTAAGGTGGGACTAGAATACTGGTCTCCCAGTTTCCTCCTGTTTTTTTACCCACTTCACCATGTATTGCTTAAATATTGTTTAACATGCCATATGAAACAACCAATCATCAGAGAAAACCTGTGTGGTAAATTAATATTCTTCTTACGGGGGATAGGGAGTAAACCAAGAATGATATGATCAGACTACTTGCATTGTCTATGGATTAGATGAGATTTTTAGAGGGCTTCTGGAAAATAGGTAAAAAAACAGAATGGATTCGAATTGGTGACAAAAATAAAATTGACGCTAGAAACAAACGTGTCAAAGATAATGTGAATAGTCTACGAACCACAACCATTTCAATGGATAGTATACCTTTAGTAAGCCTCCAGCACTTCTGCAAGATTAGAACAGCGCAAAACACTTAAAGTCACCAATCACAGAGCATTAAAGGGAAGCTGAAACTACCATGGGAATCATATTTTCTAGTACCAATGCAGGCCAAAACTCAATATAAGAGCCATAGTGGCACAGTGGTTAGAATACAGTATTGCAGGCTAATTCTGCCAACTGCCAGCAGTTCAATTCTGACTAGCTCAAGGTTGACTCAAGCCTTCCATTTTTCCAAGGTGGGTAAAATGAGGGCCCAGATTGTTGGGGACAATATGCTGACTCTGTAAATCACTTAAAGAGGGCTGTAAAGCACTATGAAGTGGTATAAGTCTGTGCAATTGCTATTTTGAAAAACTAAATAAAAGAAGCTAACTAAATAATAGGTCTTTTGGCTCTCTGAGATACCTGTGATTTAGGCAGTTTTCTAAAATAGGGACTTAGCAGAGAGAATTTCCATAGAAGAAGATTTATATCTGTCATCACTTGCATACTTTGTACAAATTCACACTGTTGTTCTTATGTACTTGAAGTATCTTTGAAAAATAATTTTAATTTCTTCAGCCTGTATAATTTAGACAGAGTATTAGCCAAGTTTATTATAGACAGTGACCAAAATAAAATTCCAGCAAAATCTTCATTGCATAATATTGAATCTAAATGTGTGTGCATGTATGTATGTACAAAAAATTTGTCCTTAGAGCAACAGACTTGAATTTTATCAACAGCTATTTAACATACAACTTAGCCTTCCTGGTTGCAGAGATGATAATGAAACAATTGTTTCTTGAAGAGCTTAAAAGTTACAAGTAAAAAAGAATGTTTTAGCTCCCACCTTTTTTCTAGTTAGATTAGACAAATGCTAAAGATAAAAAAGCCCTGAATATTTTCCTCAAAGCATCTCTGAAGCTAATGCATTTAAATTGAAACAAGAGAAAACTAGCTGATAAGAGCTAGCAACATTCATATTTCCAAGATAAGCAGCTCACTGAAAAGAATTTCCTTAGGATATGCCTGGGGAATAAAGGGAAAACAGGTTTGATTAAGAAGCAAGTCCCTGAAAGGAAATAGCCTCTAGTCTTTAGTTTATTAGTTTTATTACAAAGCTAAAATCCATCTGGAAAAAAAAAGGGGGGGGGGTCATAATCCAATTTAATAAACTTTGAGGGCAATGCAGATCTCTCACTAAACCACCTAGTTATCAAGCATTAGGGCAGATGGCTGATTTGTAGCCATTGGTCAGTGTATTACCCTGGAAGAGCTCAGGCACTTATTGATGTGCTTTTATCCCACAAAAAGTGTTGCTATCACCCCGCCACCTACAACTTCTGGTTATACATACAAGCTCCGTTTCAGCAATTTTCAAGTCACCCCACAGCTGAACTTTGTAAAGAGGGCAAGAGCTGAATTGTACCGCCTGCAGCATTTTCCAGCCATTCTGTCTGCAGTTGTGTTTCAGTCTATGTGCACATACCCCTTGTATTCACCATTTACAGCTCTGTCTCCTCTTTGAGGTTTAAAGGCCACCCAATAAACTTGCCCATCCCCAAGAAGTCCATAGGACCAATAAAAGGGAAATTTAGGATCAAATCAACCTGGCCCAAAATATTTTTGGGTGAACTCACAGATGACTTTATGTAATTATATACTTGGCATATAATACATTTTGTGAGATAATTGTCTTTTTAGTCAGGAAATCATGATTCAAAGTGTTCTAGCAGGAACATCCACATGGGCAGCAAGATAGGCAAGCAAGAACATGTTCTGAGCTGCCTGGATAACAGTTCTGCCTCCCATGGGCAAGGTGCAATCAAAATTTGAAGCACATCCGAAAGCTCTACCATGCAATTCTAGGCATAGGACAACACAAACAAAATCACTTTCCTTTGAGATGATTGTCTAGGAGCAGGAAGCAAATCTCAGTAAGAGAGAGAATATCAGATACATTTAGATTTCTACAAATTAAACTTGCATTCACATAATGCCCAATGCCCAATGCCCAGGCTGACTTTAGAACATAGAATCACAGGACTGGAAGGGACCTCAGAGCAAAGGTGCATTTCAGCAGGCACTACTGCCAGTTAGCTTGTGGGCATGCTGCGCACCCATGCGCAGTGCAATAAAAATGGTTCTGTGCATGCACAGAAGCTAAAAATAAGATGGCAGCACCATAGGCGCTACCCGGAGAACTGGTTCGGGGACGTGATAGGGGGTCACTGCCGGTTCCAGAGACACAGGCTACCAAACCACTTCCGAACACTACTTCAGCCGAACCAAAGGAATCCACCACTGCTCCAGAGGTCTTCTAATCCAGCCCCCTCTCAAGATAGGAAACCTTATACAAATGGCTGTTCCAGTCTTATGGGAGCACCCATAAGAAGCTATTCCATTGATTAATTAATTGTTTTCACTATCAGAAAATTTCTCCTTAAGTCAAAGTTGGATCTCTCTTTAATGAGTCTCCACCCTTTACTTCTTGTCCTGCCCACTGGTGCTTTGGAGAATAAGTCCTTTGCTGCTCTGCAGTGAAATGTTATCCAGGAAAAGAAAGTAGGAACTGAAGATGTTGCCATAAGAAGTGTTCTAAGCACAGCAGCTGAATTTACTAACCACTGAGAACATGGCCTGGGGGAAAAGGAGGGAATACTAATTTCTCCTTCACCAAGGTATATCTGGAGTTGATTGAAGTATCCTTGATTCTATTTACACACATTAATTTCCATGGAGTTGGGAGTGGGTGGACAGAGCTCCTTGGATAAGTGAGGAAGAAAGAGCATCCTGTAGAGATATGAAGATGCTGCACTCGCCAAAGCAGCTTCACCAACTCTCTTGCTTACTTTTGCCTCTCCCAGCAGGAGTCTGTGTCCGTGTGTCTGCGTTAAACGTGTACAGCTGTCTTCCAGAAAACCACAGTACAAATGCTCCTGAGAGTTTAGGCTGTCCCACCCTTGGCTTCAACACTGGCGTCTCAGGGTTACAGGGTGGGTAGGAGAAATATGTGTTAACATCAGTCCTGTGGCCTTCTGGGTACTTTTAAAATATGCCTATGGCTGTGATGCAGTGCTGAAGCAATGGGGAGAGTCTTACCTATGGGGAAAGTGCCACCTGCTCTCTCTCTGTCTCTCTGTGTCTCTCTCTGTGTGTGAGTGTGCGTGTGTGTATGCGTGCGTGTGCGTGTTGGAGGGACAGCTGCTCAGCTGCTGCTTCTGTGGGAGGAGATTCTTTTATCGCAGAAAAGGGTTACTTTCCCTCCTCCTCTCCTGGTTTCTCCCCTAAGACTTTCTCTGGGTAGCAGGGAGGAAGGGGCGGGGAGATATAAGGATCAAAGAATGGCTCCTTTGATGTCAATTCTCCAGTCTGAGGGAGTTGACAGCAGGAGAGTGGTAAGTACTCTGCCTGATGTAACTGGCCCCTCTCCTCCAGGTTTCCTATGTGGATCCAACTCCAATTTACATCACTGAAAAGGCACTTGGAAGTAGCCCTTTTGTGCTGTGTGGGGAACAATCCTCAATCTCTGCTGCCTCCCAAATTTGTTCATCCAGTGGACTACATTGCAGGGCTGCCCTGAAGCGCCACTTCCTGGGCCACCCCCACTTCTCAGTAGGTGTACATCAGAAGGATATAATTCATTTGTCTTTGAATGGGCAGAGGGGTTGCTGATGGTGGGATGCAAATGGAAACAACTCCCCTGTGTTGTTTTGCACAAAAGAGATCTAATTTAAAAAGACTATTTAAAGGACTTCACCTAAGTCCCTGCCTTTTTGTTTACAAAGGCAGAGAAATTGCATACTTACAGCTGTGCCAAAATTTTGACTGCTCTCTTGTCTCCAAAGGCTGGGGTCATTTCTGCCCTGCCCTGCCCTCAACCCCCACCCACCCCCACCCGCATCACCGCACCTCAAAGGCCTCAAAGAGATATTGCTTCTAGGCAACAACAAAGAAATTGTTCACACAGGCATTAGCCTTGGGGGGGGGGGGCTGTGGTTGAAGGAGTGGCACTGGAAATATAACAATGGTGTCTTCTAGCCATGGAAAATACTTAAATTGGCTTCCTTCCCAGTGTGGAAATTTACTATGGAAACCAGTATCCCTAAATGTTACAGAGGACATGATCTAAATGATACTAACACTTATAGCCAGGGAACACATTACTACAAGAGAAATAGTCTGGGTTGTTTATATTCTGCCATTCCTTATAAAACATCCAAGCTGTTTTAACAGATTAACAGAGTTGGAAGGGACCTTATAGGTCATCTAGTCCAATCCCCCTCCCGCTCAAGCAGGAGACCCCACACCATTTCTGACAAATGGCAATCCAGTCTCTTCTTTAAAGCTTCCAGTGATGAAGCTCCCACAACTTCTGAAGGGAAGCTGTTTCATTGGTTGATTGCTCTCACTGTCAGAAAATTTCTCATTTCTAGGTTGAATCTCCCCTTGTTCAGTTTCCATCCATTATTCCTTGTCTGGCCTTCAGGTGCCTTGGAAAATAGCTTGACTCCCTCCTATTTGTGGCAGCCCCTCAAATATTGGAACACTTATCATGTCTCCCCTGGTCCTTCTCTTCACTAGACTAGACATGTCCAGTTCCTGTAACCGTTCTTCATATGTTTTAGTCTGCAGTTCCCTAATCATCCTGGTTTCTCTCTCTACACTTTTTCTAGAATTTATCCCAAACCTAATGAAAAATACAGATAGATGTGTGTCTCTTCTTGTTTTGCCCATTTGGAAACAAAGAACAAGTCAATATTAAATAGGTAAAGAAAACCGAGTTTCATAATTCAATATTCTAAAATACCTGCCTAAAATAAATGTAGCCTTTTTGGCCTGGTATTCTTATTGCACTTTTACTGATGAAAGTAGCTTGGGGACAAAACCTGTTTAATACTATTTTAATGTTTTTTAAAAACTTTTTTTCAAAATGTTCTATATTAAAAATAATGTGACATGATTCTACTGTCAGGCCTGCAGCCGGTTCATTTTAGGATCTTTGGCCTGCCACACACTATTATTTTTGTGTGCTTTTTCATTAATGGGGAATTGGGGGGGGAATAGTAAGGAGTAGAATGTGTTGTTGCCAAAATAAAAAATTCCTTTCTAGAAGCCCAAGGTCATCTTTTGTCTCTGCACCTCTGAGCCTGACCGGAACTTGATGGGTGGAACTGCCAGCGTGGCAGAGGAAGATTGGGCCATGTGATGGACTTGTGGGTGTGGGGGCAAGATCATGAACTTTCAACTGGGCGGGGAAACCCCAGGAAGCTCAGATTCAGGTTTCCACAGATGTACCAACATGTCTCTCTTAATAAATTGGAACTTTGAGGAAAGCTCTGCCTTGAACTCTGATTTAATTTTGGATGATATTTGGAACGCTGACATCTACCTTAATGTATCATGAATCTTATCAAATTGCAAAGATTGCTTACTTGATTGGTTACTCTCTAAATCAGAAAAGAAAGCCACCAATAGAAAAGTATTATATTCAAGGAACTCCATCTCTAATTTCTTAAAAAATCTCCAGTAGTCATCTCACATAAAATGTCCTCAAAGTGAGGGGAAGGGAAATGAGGACATTTGCATGATTTATTTTATTTATTTATTCAACAAACTTATGTTGCAATTGAAGAAACTCCCAGCAGCTTGCTATAGGTGTAGATTGTAGATCATGCCATACTGGCATCTCACACTATTACACAACTTTTAAGATGTCACTTATGTGGGATGATGATACATATGTCATTTTGAAGTTGTTGCAGCTTGTTATGGAGACCACTGGATAGAAGACAGACTTTGCCAGCAAAACAACTGTATTTCTTCCTGAGTTCACTTTCCTTTTTGCTCATTTAGGCAATATTTAATTGATTCCATTCAAACCTTAGAACTATTATTAAATAAATAACAAATTAAGTGACATCCTTTTTTGTTTTACCATTTAAGCATAACTACTATTTGCAGCTAGGTTAAGCAAGTATCTAACTCTAATATGCTTTATTTAAAAAAGCAGAAACTGTTTTAAGTTATGGATTTTATAGATTCTATTCCAGGGAAGAATTCTTCAAATGATCATCAGTGTAGCAGTATAACCTGAAGCCATGGTATCTGCATACGTGTCAAAATGATGATTTCCCCAGTGTATATGAGGAAATCTGCAACTGGAAAAAAACTTGTTAGGTATGCAGACAGAAATAAAATTCAGAATATTTGTAAGCTAGGGAAAGTGCTGAAAGAAACATAATGAATTTGAATAAAGACAATTTAATTAGGAAAAGCAGTTAAATGCATATGGGTGAATCCTGGCTTGGTAATGGTAATTGCTTAAAAAAACATATTTTTTTTGCTTTTTTTAAAAAAAAGACAATACAAATGAAACCCAGAAGGAAGAAGAAAAGAAAAGAAAGAGGAAAAGAAAAAAGGGGAAAAATAAGGAAAAGATTTAAAAAAAAAAAATGACTTCAGATCTTTATCACAAGTAGTTTAAGTTTAAGTTTAATAAATTTGTATGCTGCCACTCCCGTTGGGACTCTGGGCGGCTCACAGGCCAGACAAAAAAAAAACATTTAAAAAAATTCAAGATAAGAGATACAATTATTAAAATTAACATACCATCCATTCTGTCTAAGTGGGGTTGGATATTAATCAACAGCCCCAGGCCTGCCGGAACAGCCAGGTCTTGGTGGCTTTACGGAAGGCCGGGAGAGTGGTAAGAGTCCGGATCTCTACGGTAGATTGTTCCACAGGGTCGGCGCAGCTACAGAGAAGGCCCTCCCCCGGGGGCCACCAGCCGGCATTGTCCGGTCGATGGCACCCGGAGGAGGCCCAACCTGTGCGATCTTATTGCTCGTTGGGATGTGAAGTGGCAGGAGGCGGTCTCTCAGGTAAGTAGTGCTAACAAATTTAATAATTTTTACCCTCTGCAAAGATCTCTTCCCATAACTCTTCCTTATCCATAAACAAGTCCATAAATCATTAAAATATCAGTCCTGTTGCCAAAAAAGCCCATAAAACATTCACTGTATTATATAGAACATGTCATTTTAACTTTGTTCAAACCAACCAACCCTGTATTCCTTACTCTTGCTTTTAAAAATCTTGATTTTTAACTCATTCATATGTCATAGGATTGATTTGCCTTCAGGTTCTCTTTTTCTGCCCCATTCTGATCCCTTGGGGAAGTTAAACTCTTAATTCCATTTGATTGAAGTGAAAAGGCACGTTTACTAAGAGATGCTGATTGCAATTAAGTCAAGCGAATTTAAAATTCCCACATGCTAACACAGAACTAAACTCTCTCCCTATGGTCTGTTTGTGTATAGCAAATACAGCAACCACCAAGATGTTTTAGGAAACGCTGAAGTGTTTGAGCTGGTGAAATTCCACTCTCAGAGTAAATGACCTTGAAGATGCTAGTGCCACATGGATGAACCAGATTGTACAATGTTCTGCTCTTTCTCAACTATAAATTCTCCCTTCCCAATTTCTCATCATAAAGGTATACATCTGTTCCCCCCTTCCTTCTCCAATTTATGGCAGAACACTGACAAGGTACCAAGCTGAAGCTGGTGGATGTGACAGAGGCTTTAGCAAATCTCTTTTGTAAATTCAGAAAGGGATCTTTATCCAGGTAGTTTCCTAGTTCATCATTTGTATTCCCTTTTGACTATTTGATTTATATTTCACATTTTTTATTTCCCAGTGTTACATCAGTTTCTTTATATTCTAATATTTCTGCATCAGTTGAGATCTATTTATCCTGTATATCTTCCAAGTTATTTTCTTAATCTGTAATTTCTTTAATCTTTTGGACACAGTCCTCCATAGAAGCAGATATCATTTGTAGCTTCTAATTTCTGTCCTCATTTTTCAAATATTTCCTGGAGTATTTCGAATGTCATACCATTTTCTGTCATTTTTGTCTCAATGCTGACCAAAGACAAAGGATTCTGTTTTTCCTTTTATATTGGAATCTTTAGTCTCCTAGTGTCCTATTCTGAAATCATAAAGTCTTGAATTTCTGTTATAATTTAAGGTACTATAATACTTTAATTTCCACAAAGATGCTGTTTATTTGCATAGTTATTTGCAATCTGCAATATCCTTGTGAGAAACAGCTTTCCAGAGCACAGGCGGGTAATCTCTCATCTTCTCTCCTTATCCACAGAAGGACCGGTCTACTTAACCAGTCCTTCAGTTGTGGCCACCATGTCTCTCCGCTTGTCCAGAGACATGCTGGTTTGCTATTCCTCACTTGGAAGTCCACTTGGTACCAATAATTGTGGGAGGAAGGATCAGAATAATAGTTTATTGTAAACTGATTACAGCCTAGCAATAAGACATGGTTGCAGAAAGACAAAGATTAGTTTACAGATTAAGATATTTCTACTACATTTGTGGGGGTGTGGGTGGGGTAAGAATACACAGTACCAAACCAGAGAAGGGCTATGAAGAAGTTCAGGAGTAAAACAATTAACTCCAGATGGAAAGAACACGCCTGCAGCAATCAAAATGCAGCTAGTAGAAATAACTCCTGCCATGTCACCACCATTGTTGTGGCCAAAGTACCAGAAATCTAATAGACTGATAGCAAGGCTAATGTTGGGGAAATATAGACAACATTTTAATACCAGATCAACTAAATATGAAATGTTATTCTCTGGTAATGAAACAAATTTGAAGGCATGTCTCAGAAATCATGCAAGCTAGAAAAATATCATTATTGGAAAAAGGATGAAGGGATTCATATTTCTGCATAGAGAAGGTAGAAATGTCTGCTATTGTGAAAAAGAGCTGAACTCACTGTGCCCAGAGACATTATGAAGAATCTAGAGCAGGGGTGTCAAACTCGGTTGTCACAGCAGCGTCATGTGACATATTAGGAGTTCTCACTCCCCTTTGCTAAACTGGGTGTGGCATGGCTAGCATGTGACACACCTGGTCCATGGGCCAGGAGTTTGACAGCCCTGATCTGCAGCCCAAGAACCCAGACTCCATCATATTTAATCCTGTGGTGAACAGCTAAACCCAGGATCTTCCTAATCAATGGTCTCCATTCTAATGCAAATATTATGCTTGAGTAGCTTTCCATTGTAGGAAGTTAGCACCCATCCTTCTCCTAGAAGAATTAAATAGTCTAGGAAATTTTAAAAAGACAGAATATTATACCTCCCTGGATGTGAAAAGGAGAAACATGCTCTTGGAAAGCAGCTCCCACCTTTGTTAATAGCCCCAGAAATACTGGTGCCAACCTATCTACAAGACAAAAGACTGGCCAGTTTATCTACAAAAAAAAGACCTTCACCCTCAAAACATAATAGAATTAACCCTCTACCCATCTCACCACATGGAACCTGGGAAGATTGCATCACCTAGCAAGATTCAACCAAGCCTGGGACTCAAGACAGCCTACAAAGTTACCCCTGCATGGTCCCATGGGAGTCTGACAATCAATCAGGATACCTGCCCTTACACAGGAACAGGAAGCTCTAAGGCGGGGCCCAAGAGAGGGTATAAATATATGTCTTTCTTCTTCCACGTACTCAATTGCCCAGGACCTCAAACCATGTGGTCCTGTTCACCATTAAACTATTTTTCCAACAGCTTCCATGTTTCCAGTGTCTTTCTCCCCACTTGGAACTGAAACCAGACCCACATTTCTTCCAACACCATTGAATTCAGGTAACAATTTAGGAAAAAAAGAGGAGAATGGATTAATCTAATTCTTTGACTAATGAACAGGGACTGGAACATTGAAGCTAAAAAAGATGCTGAGGCCCTAGAAAGAGTGCAGAGAAGAGCAACAGAGATGGTTTAGGGGACTAGATCTACACCAATGAACGGTTAAGGGAAACTAGATTAAAGGAACTAGTTACATCTAGACCATGATGGTGAACCTTTTTTTGGCTCCCGTGCCAAAAGCGGGGGGAGCATAGGGGGGTCGTGCGTGGGCACATAATGCTATGTGCGCGACCCCCACCCCACTTTTGGCAAGTTTTTTTCACCATCCCCAGGCTCCAGAGGCTTTCTAGGAGCTTGGGGTGGGTGGAAACAACCCCCTGCCCCAGACGCCCTCTGGAGGCCTCAGGAGCTTCCCTAAGCCTCTGTAGGGCAAAAAACAGACCTGCCGCGAATCCAGAAGTTCGGGAATGATGACTTCCAGTTTGTTCGTAGGGCCGTTTTTGACCTCCAGAGTCTTCAAGAGCTTCCCTGAAGGCTCCAGACGGCGAAAAATGGACCTACAGGAACCCGGATGTCGCTTCTGGTTTGCTCATAGGGGCAGTTTTTACACTCCGGAGCCTTCAGGAAGAATCCAAAGACTCTGAAGGCTCAGAGGGCGAAAACTGGCCCTACGTCAAACTGGAAGTCTCTTTCTGTACTTCCAATTTGCCCGTAAGTGCGGTTTTTCGCCCACTGGAGGCTTCACACTATTCTTGCGTTTCTAAGCAATGCCAATCATTTGGGTGTTTGATGGAATAAGGTATATAGTCTACAGAAATTAACACGAGCCATAACCCGCCTCACCCAAACCCCCAGTGTTGTGAACCACAGCAGGCTCAATCCATTATCTTCCATTCTACAATATTTTACCCAATAACTTACAAGAGTGCCCTCTAAAAGTTATTTAGTAATCTATTCTAAAAGGGTGTGACAACTCCTGTAATTTTCCACTAAAGAATTACAATGATTGCCAGACAGAGTAAGACAAAATTGCTCAAGATGTTCTGTGAATTGCACAACTCAGCAATTTAAATCCAGTTTCTGAATAAAGTTTTATGCCTGTACATTCCTAATGCTCAGTTTTAAACTGGCTAAGGATATTGAAAAAACGGTGCACGTATTTTAGCCACAGTATCCTAACTATATAATATTCATTTGTCTAGAATATGTATGTCTTAATCCCCTTTTTTTATAATGGCTAGGAGCGTGAACCCTTTGACTACATCTCATGCTTCTTACTGAATTGCTAAAATGTTACTGACTTGTGAAATCAGAATAGACCAGTCAGAAATTAATGCAAGGGGGGGGGCTCTAGTTACCCATTTCAAAATGGTAGGTTCAAAAATTGTAGCTATGTAGTTATGATGAAGTTCTAAAAAACAAGTGAGATGTTTAAAGAATAAAAGGCAATGTATTCGTTTTTACATGGACATTCTTCCTTTTCACTGTGTCCTGTTTTGTATTGTTTTCTTTTCTTTCTTTGTTTCTTTTTGCTTTTATTAGAACTGTGAAGCTCTTTGGATTTGAAGGGGAAAAAAAAATGTGGCTGCGATTTCCTTCAAGTAACTGAATCTTTTTCTCAAAGGCAATGCAAAGATGCCTTTGGTTTAAAGATTAGCATTCTGATGCTATCTCTACACCCCCTTTTTTATCTTTAAATCCAATGTGCTACATTGCCCTTTCAGTATGACATGAGATATGCATGTGTAAGTGTAGCAAGTATCTTCAGGCAAGCTGTAATGTAATGCCTGCATATTCTTCTATTTGTTCTTGAAACAATGGGCGTGCATTGCATATCTACCAAAGTTTTTTTTTAAAAAAAAAAAGACAGAGAGTATCTAGTAGAGGCCCTCCCTGTTTGATGAGTGGATTCTGTGTGAAGGACAAAGGACTTGCCTATTTCCCTAATCAGCAAGACATACCTTTGATAATACAGTATGCAGGCTATCCTGCCAATATTGCTGAATCTTATCCTCAGCAGGTCTGTGATGGAATGGACAGAAAGACCGGATTCAAGGCTCCTAGTGCAGGGGAAATTCGCTTTCATGACTGATGAACTGTTGCCCAGGATCACCTAGCTGTGTTTTTCTATAGTGTATGAAAGTTGTTCTCCAGCTCTAGCCTGGCAAGAAGTCAATGAAATGTGAGCTATTCAGGAAGGTACTTGTGCAAACTAGCCTGTCCAGCCATCCTATATCTTTTATGTTGACAAACTGTTCAGGAACAGAATGTGTGGGTGGGGAACCTTTTTCATGCCTATAGGCTAGCTGCTAGACAGTGTAGTAGCTTGCAAACATAAGGGACGTGTATGTGTGTGTGTGTGTGTGTGTGGTGTGTGTGTGTTTGTGTGTATTCTGGGAGTTGAAGTCCGGACATCTTCAAGTTGCCAAGGTTGAGAAACCCTGCTCTATAGAATTAAATCACACAGCTGCCTGCAGTAGTGCTTGGACAAGGGTGAATGGATTCATCAGGAGATTCCCCCACCCAAAAAAATAAACAATATACCTTAGATTTAAAACTTGTCATATACAATATAGTGATTTTTGGACTTTAAATTCAGTTTCCAGCATTCAAAAAAAAGATAACTTGATCAAGGAAGCTCTGAATATTTTGTGCAGGGGGGAAAAAAATCCAGGATCTTGATTTTTATCACAAATTCTATCCTTCTTTAGATAGCTGTTATAGTGCCAATATGAACCAATACTACCCTGATTAAAAGATATATTTTTCAAGAAAGAAACTAATCACAGCCTCTTTTTTCATTCAATTGTGTCCAAATCCTAGAGACTGCAGACAAATCCTTACAGTTTTCCTGGAATGATTTTTCAGAAGTGATTTTGCCACCTTCCTTGGGCACAGAGAAAATGACTGGCCCAAGATCACTCAGCTGGCTTGTGCCAAAGGTTGACTAGAACTGATGGTTTCCTGGTTTCTAGCCTACTGCTTAACCACTACACTGAATTGGTTCTCTGCTATAAGGTTTCTATAACTGTTTATATCTTGGCTAGAAACAGTAATAGCCTTGTAGTTTTTGGCACCCTGGGCAACAATATTAGGGAGTTCCATGGAACTCTGATTTTTACAACTTCTCAGCAATTGACCAGTTGACACATCTAACTTTATGGGAAGATGTATGAACCCATCATGTTCATGAATGATGCAGCCATGCAAGTACAAATTTTTGTAATTCATTCATCATAAGAAATGAAAATGAAGAGCAAAAACTCACTTCTGTTCTTCATTATATACCTTCATCCAATCTCCATAATGTACTGAATATGTTTATCTGATATCATAAGAGAACCCAAACTGAAAACTTAATGAGTTTTATTTATTTCATTTATTGAAATGAAACCCTGCTAATCTTTTTGGATGAAAAGTCCTCAATAAGATCATTCTATTTTTTTCCAATTTGATATTGAGTTGAGACCATAACTAATTCAAGCATATATGACTTTTCATAATTTTCAGTTTGAAAATAACTCTTACCTGGAATAATAATACAGTGAGAAAATGCATTTCTAATTTTATACCTTAAACTAAACATATGGCAAAGCTGTGCATCTTGAAGCTAACTTGTATAATCTAAAGAAATTATTGATTTGAACCATCAGCTTGGTAGGATCAAATGTGTTTCCCAAAGTGAAAAAATATAATTTGTTATCCCTTTCAGTGTCTTCATCACTGATTTTTGTGTCTGAATAAAGGATGAGACCAAAAATTGTTCATTCTAGATTTCCTTTTTATCTACTAAAATGTTATCAAAAATGTGGCGGTCCTAGAGTGGAGCACAAAATTGTCCATTTGCTCACCTGTAAAGCCACCAGAACCAGATGGAACTTGGCTAACCAGATGGTAGGAATTATAACCATTTCTTGGAAGGTGTTTCTGCTCCAGCTACCCTAAAGAATGTGTGTGTAAGACATTCATTAATGACATCTCCATGGTTCCCATTACTTTGGTTAATTATTGACCAATTTCTACCCCCCCCCTTTTTTTTTTAGTAAGAGCATGCAATAATGTTGCAACTCCTAGCTTTCTTTGATGAAACTGATTAGCTGGAACATTTCCCATCTGGATCAAGTATGACACTGTCGTTCAAGCAGTTTTAATTGCTTTGGTGGATTATTCATGATCAAGAACTGAACAGAAAAGTCATGTCTCCATTAATTCTCCTGTATATAACATATATAATGGTGAATTCGGTATATTAAACAAACTAGCCTTCTGAAACATTTCAATTTTGAGAAGTTCAATTTGTAGTGATTCTAATCTAATATAGTATCAACAATAGAGACCTTCAGTATCTGGGTTCTATAATCGCCCAGGATTTGAAATGGACACCTAACATTAGAACCATCATTAAAAAGGCACAACAAGGAGCATTCTTCCTGCATCAATTTAGGAAGTTTAGACTGTCCAAAGAGCTGCTAATACAGTTCTACAGAGGAATTATTGAGTCTATCATTTGTACTTCTATAACTATCTGGTTTGGTACAGCAACCAAACAGAACAAGTACAGACATCTATCGATTGCAACCAGCCCGCCTTCCACTTACAATCTTATACTGCATGAACCAGAAACAAGGCTGAGAAAATCCTGGACATAAACTACGGTATTTCAACTCCTCCACTTAGGACGCTGCTATAGGGCATTGCATGCCAAAACAACTGGACTCAAAGAGAGTTCTTTTCCCTTATGCCATAACTCTGCTGAACACCTAATCCCCACAGTACTGTCTTATGTCTAAGGACATTTGCAGTTGAGCTGCATTGCTATCATCATTCTCTTCTTTCTTATATCTTCTCCTATTGGTATTTTATGATGATCACTTTGTTGTTTGTATGTACACTGGAGACAAATTCCTTGTCTGTCCAATTACCTTTTGCCATATCTACTCCACTCCACTCTACTCTACTCCTACACACTTATTCCCTCTGTTTTTAATATCTATATGAAGAAGTGAGAGAGGCCATTGGAGTTTGGTATGGAAGACATCTATCTGGTTAAGGTCAGCTGAAGACTGATCTCCTTTATTCCTTAAATAAATCTCTCTTTCATGGTTGATACCAGAGAAAGTATGAATTTATAAACCATTATAGATTCTGGGATTGGGATGAATACTTATTTTGGATTGATTAGGATTCCTTTGAAATCAAGGTTGCATCACAGAATTTCCTTGGTAGTCCTTCTGAAAGGGCCATGTGCCCTTTAGCTTACATGTTAGCAGTACCCTTTCTGAATTCTAGGTTTTAAATAACTTTTGCTGAACAACATGAGTCCTTAAGTTCTAAAATTATAGCTTGTGCTACTGTTACTTAGCTACTGTTCTTCTTAGAGACCATATAACATCAGACTTGGATCTGCTTCAGTAGCTTGTAGCCTGTTTGAAATGACTTTAAGAAACTATTTATTATCAATATAGTGGAGATATACCACTCAAGGCCCAAAGGCAACTACTACAGTTTCTGCAAAAGTAGCAACTACGACCTTCAGAACCCCTCTAAACTTTAGCAGCAAATATATGATGTATAATTAATTAAAGTCGTTTATAAGATGTCCATCCTGTTACCCTCCAGGAACAAAAGTTGCATATACAATACTCCAGTTTTTCTCATAATAATTTTGAAAGAATGCTTGGATGAAAAGGACAGCTCCCAAGTCACTCAATGAGCTTCCATAGTTAAGGGAAACCTGAAGCTGAGTTTCCTCAATTCTAGTCCAACACCTGAATTACTTACACAGTTTAATGCAATTAAAATTAGTGTTATGCATATTATCCTATATATTTTGGGGGCATACATCTCTCAATATATTCAAATAAGCTGAATGTGGTCCATGCTCCAAAAAATGTATGCAGGCTTGCTGTAAAATTTGAAATAATTGCGGGATCAGAATATCGCCGGAAATCCAAAAACCAGCTGGCCGGCATGCGCATGCCCTCTTGCAGAGCCCTCTCTGTGGGCACACATGCCGTGGCCAGCTGTTCTTCCGGTTTTCAGCACTCTGGCACACACAAAGACCAACTAGGTTTTGTGTGTGCCAGAGCACCAGGAATCCAAAGACCAGCTGGTCTTCGCACAACAGAGTACCGGAAACCCGCAGACCAGCTGGTCGGTGCTCGCATGCGCCGATTCCATAACACTCAGTTCTTACTCAACTGTCAATTCCCCCCCTCCCATTTCCCACCATAAAGTTATACAGCTTTATTTATTGCCCATTTATTGCTCCCTCCCTTCCCAAATTGATGGCAGAAGACAGACAGACATATTAATTGAGTTGGAAGAGACCTTGTAGGTCATCTACACCCAAGCAGGAGACCCTTCCTACAGAGTCTCTGAAAGCAGATAAAGAATTGAACATTACTCAGATTTGAAGTTATAATATCATATGAATTCTGATTCCCCTAGTACTGTGTTTCTCAACCTTAGCAACTTGAAGATGTCTGGACTTCAACTCCCAGAATTCCCCAGCCAGCGAATGCTGGCTGGGGAATTCTGGGAGTTGAAGTCCGGACATCTTCAAGTTGCCAAGGTTGAGAAACACAGCCCTAGTAATACCGTAATGTAGTTGAAGTTGCCACATTTATGGTTGAAGGCCTAATAAGAATCAGAGCTATGCTTTGGTTTTAATAGTCTCTTTAATTTTACTTTAAAATATTTTATGAAGTTAAATTGAAATTGAAAAGAAAATGTCAAAATGAAAATGTGATATTAAAAAAAAATTAGAACAGTAGCAAAAGGAGACTAAAATGCCTAGGAATTTATATTCTTTTTTTTTGTAATTTGAAAATTGCTGCCCGGCTTCACTAAAATAACAAATCCTCTGGGATGTTTGTTTAAGAAGAAAATATCTAGGACTATGAGACTGAAGAATGTGCTAAACAAAGAGATAACTCATTTGCAAACTCAAAGCATCCTACAGGATGTTCTAATGAAAGGTCTGTGATCAATTGTCAAGGAAACACTATGGATTAGAGTAGATGAAAAATCAGCTGTATACAAAAGGTCACTCATGAGTCATAACAGACAACAATTGCTGAAGAAACATGGGAAGAAAAAGACATGGACTGAATATTGTGAATGGTCGGAATTTACTCAGGGGGGGAAAAAATCCCATCCCCATAGATTAAATGTATGTATGCCCCTCCCCCCTTTTAAAAACAGATGCTGCTAAATAAATGCTGCTGAATGGTTAGCATATAATGCTGAAAACTTTTGCTCTCAGGGATGACCAGTTATAGATCGGTAAATGGGAGAATGAACAAGTAACTGAATCATGGCCCAAAGAAATCCAAGCTGCCCATTCTGAACAGCTGGACAAATTAGATGTGAATTTGCGTTATGATCACAATTTCCATACAATCACAGAACTGTAACAGGCTATTTAGGCCATCAAATCCAGTCTCCCACCCTCTACAGGACTTTTGTTTAAATCTCCAGAGACAGATGGCTGACTAGTCTTGTTTGAAAACATCAAATGAAAGAAAATTTGCCACCATTCGGGATAATCGTTTTTAAAATCAGAATTCACCCTTCTGTAACTTTTATCTATTATGCCATAACCTGTACCATGGAATTATAAAGAAGTCCTGCCCTTCTTATTCTTAGCAATATTAAAGAATGCTATCATTATTTAAAAAAAACAAAGATCCAAAACAAGAGGAGTAGAAGTTGCATTATAGGCAGGGAATCACTAGCCCTCTACAGAAATACACAACACAAAGGTTGAAAGCCTTCTAGAATTCACTTGGGTATATATTAGATGGACATTGCTGTAAGTGTATATTACAGGTCATCAAACCAAACTAATTTTACTAATTAATTTTACTAATTAAAGTGTGCAGGAAACCCACAATTGTAATAATGGGGGACTTTAGCTACCATGACTTCAACTGGGAGACAAACTGTGCAGAAATTGGTAAATCTACAGCTTGCTGACATGCATAACTGACGTTTTCAAAAAGTTAGAGGAGGGAACTAAGGGGTGAGAACAAATAATCAATGGAACGGCTTTCCTCCCAAGGTTGTGGGTGCTCTTTTGCTGGAGGTTTTCAAGAAAAATTGGACAGCCATTTGCCCAGGATAGAATAAGATCTCCTGCCTTGGGCAGGCTAGTGGATTACATTACTTTCCAGGTCCTTTCCAATCCAATGATTCTACTCTATTCCTCCCCCTCCCTTCCCCCACTACCACCTCCCAAGTCAGGTAATACCTATCTTAAATCCAGATTTAAATGCATTTTAAATGTAATTCAAGATGCTGGGAATTGCCTATCAGGGCCTTCATGGTAAAAAAAAAATGTTCTGATTATCAACCTCTTAGACCAAAGAACAAGTAAAGCAATAGACCCAGACTACACCCTACTGCCCCCTTGTGATTTAATGTTCTTCCTACTTTCACTTCAACTATTTTTTATCTTGATTTAAATGAATATCATGCCTGATCAGCAGAACCTGGCCTGTATTTAGGCTAACATAACCTAATATCTAGAAACCTGGGATTGGATTGCACAGTTGAATCAAAGACTTTGGCCACTGTGTCCAAGGGGCTCACTCTCCTGCTTAGGGACAGCACATTGAAGCTTCAAAGTGTTTTTTTCCAGGGCTTGCTTGATTTACAACAAGGGCTGTCCAGTTCTCTACTCAAAAGGTAAATTAATTGGGCAGTGAATATACCACGAAAGCTATGTATTCCTGGCAGAATCTGGCATGATGAAAAGGCTCAATAGAATATAAGACTTCTTAGTGATGTCACTTTCAGGTATTAGTTCTCAACATTATTTATAAATGAACTATTGTTCTAAGTGACTGTCAGTTAATCCACAGCTGCATCAGGGGGTTCTGTTGTTGGCATTGCCAGATCACTACCATAACGTTAGGGCCATCAAATACTGTTCAGTATACCTCTTTTATTATATTATACAGGAAATTATTATATAGGGAATTTTATTATACACACTGCGCAATTTCAGTCATATGGGAACTACGTTAGATTTCATGAACTCCAAATCCAGGGGCAAAGCAGCATTAATTCAGATTTTTTGAGCCCTAAAATAAAATGAGCTCAACTCAAATTTGCCTCAGTTTGGAAATGGGTCCCTTGCAAGCTCTGGGCTGAAATGTACCCAATGTGCACGTAGGTCAAGAAAATTGTTCAGCTGTTTAGATGAGAGTAAAACAGATTCACATGAGATTTTTCTAAATTCTGGGTTTGGTTTTTTTGATGGCTCAGAAACAACTGCCCTTCTTGACTCCACTGCCATATAATATTTTTATTTACAATTTCTATCATTAAAATCCACCCCAAAGTAAAGTCCATCTGTACTACAATATATTTTAAATATTTGTTGAAAACACTTCTAATAAGCTTATCTTTTGATACACGATTGCATTGTTTTATGGATATAGTATGGGTATTATTAAATATTTCTGCTAATTTATTGGTTTCATTATCTTGATTTATACACTGCTGAGCAGAATTTTAATTATGAATAATTTAGAAGTACTTTTAGATATACAGGAAGACCGCTAGCCAAAAATATAATTCAACTGTTCCTTACAGATAGTTTTTGCCTTAACTGTTTTAACACCTTTTGTTCAGCAGTCATTCAAAGTTATGATGGCACTGAATAAATAGGGTTATGACCGTCTTGTGAGTTAAGGCCATCTCAGCCCCTCAACCGTGACATGCCCATGATCTGGGTGTTTGGCAACTGACTCCAACATATGACTAGTTGCAGCACCCCATGATCACCTGGTTATCATTTGCAACCTTCCCTGCCAGCTTCCCAAGAAAGTTAATGGGGAAGCCTATAGGAAAGGTATGGGGAAAGTCTCCCATACCCGCACAGACTGCCTCCTATGAAAAGAGGCACACTAGGACTTTTGGAATGAGAATTCATACGTCTGGGGTCTGGAATAACACATAGCCATATTCTTCGCTTCTTTAGGCTTCTGAAGCTCTGCTCTGCTGTGTACAACCAAGCAATACAAAAGAGAAAAGTAGAGTCTTTGCATTTTTCTTGACGATATGAGAAAAGATGGCAAGAAGCTGCAGGACATATTACCCTAATTCTGAACAGAGCAAGATGTGTGTGTGAGAGAGGGAGGGAGGAAGGGAAGGGATGAGGGAGAGAGATTGTGTGTGCACATAAGATATGGTTCTTGCCTTCCTATTATGTGGTTTAAGGGGGCCTTTATTTAGCTAAGGATGGCCACAATTCTCATTATCATAATTATTTGAAGACACAAGTGGGTATCCTGGTGTCCTCATTATCCTTACCCCAAATTGTTGGGAGGGTCTATACTTCAAAGTCAACTGTACTTCTAGTTGATTGCCCAACTCTGTAGTTTTGGGCCTGCTTCTTATGTCTATAGATTCCCCCCAAGCCAAAAACCCTTCCAGTTTTCAGGACGCTCTCCTGGAATCTGACAGCAGCATCAGGAGCTGCAGAAAGCTCGCACAAGTTGCAACTCAAGAAAGAACTTCCACAGAGGTGTTGTCCGCCCCTGCACAAGTCAGGGCCTGAAGTCAATGAGGCAGTGGCAGGGCAGGAAGCAGCAGGAGGAACATCAGCCAGTCTTGCTCACTGGAAGTGGGTGCCACACCAAGAAGTCGAGTTTAATCCTGCTGACCCTTTTTTCTTGACTATATAATTTTGGGTCTTTCTACTTTTCTGAGTTGTCTTACTTTCTTTTTGATTTACATATTAACTGCTTAATTCTTTTTGTAAACTATTGTAAAATATGATTGGAGGGCGTGATGAGAATACTTGAGCTAAATAAATCAGCTCATTTCCAACTGGAAACCCAGAGAACTTCCCTCTTACATTTGCCCAGGTTCGCCTGGTGCACCAGTTGCGCCCCTACCTGGACCGGGAGGCACTCGCAACAGTCACTCACGCCCTCGTGACCTCAAGACTGGACTACTGCAATGCGCTCTACATGGGGCAGCCCTTGAAGAGTATTCGGAGACTTCAACTCGTCCAGAACGCAGCCGCGCGAGCGATCGTGGGTGCACCTCGGTACACCCACGTTACACCTATCCTCCGCGAGCTGCACTGGTTACCGATCAGTCTCCGGATACGCTTCAAGGTGCTAGTCGTAACTTATAAAGCCCTTCATGGTATTGGATCTGGGTACTTGAGAGACCGCCTGCTGCCAATTACCTCCCACAGACCCATTAGATCTCACAGGGTTGGCCTCCTCCGGGTGCCATCTACAAACCAATGCCACCTGGCTATTACCCGGAGGAGGGCCTTCTCTGTGGCAGCTCCGGCCCTCTGGAATGAACTCCCCACAGGGATTTGGACCCTCACCTCTCTCCAGGCCTTCCAAAAAGCCGTCAAAACCTGGCTTTGCCGGCAGGCCTGGGGGTGATGAGTTCCCTCCCCTCTCGACATGTATGGTTGTGCGACTGTTGTCTACTTTTATTATTTGTATTTTGTCTTTTATGTTCCCCCTTTTTTCCCCCTTTGAATTGTTTGCCGCCCTGAGTCCTCCCGGAGAAGGGCGGCATACAAATAATAAAATACTAATACTAATACTAATTACTGGTGCAGCAGGACAAAGCTCAAGAGAGTAACTTGCATTGAGAATTGTGCCTGGAAGCCTAGCAATGGCCAGTGAAAGGTGCACGAAATATACATGAAGATTCATTAACATTTAAAAAGGAAGGCTGAACATTGATTAACTAGATGTGATATGGCAACCGATTGTGGATACCTTAAGAATGACGTATATCATAGG
This sequence comes from Thamnophis elegans, assembly GCF_009769535.1. NCBI lineage: Eukaryota > Metazoa > Chordata > Lepidosauria > Squamata > Natricidae > Thamnophis > Thamnophis elegans. The sequence continues at coordinate 143,161 of NW_022473919.1, read as the reverse complement.
GCACAAGACTTAAGATTGTTGCGAGGAAATGCAAACCTTCCTGACATGTAGCTACCACCTCAGAAGAAAGGCAAAGATCAAGCTCATAAGGGAAGGATTATGTCTGAAGACGGGTTCTATGATTGAAAATTGCCCGACAAACTGCATAGGAGACATAGGAGAGAAACAAGCATTCTTAAAAATTGCTACTACATGCTATGATATCCAAATATTAGCAGATGTGACATTTAATGGTAACTTAATAGCTGGTGAATTAGCAGGTTCAAATGTACTGTTAAAGAGAACAAATTCTGGGCAGAGCAGGTAGAAACAAAAAGGCGATGGCATACTGTATCATTATTATTAGTTTATTTGGTGTCATCTATAGAACATTAGGGACACGGTGGCTCAGTGACTAAGACGCTGAGCTTGTCAATCAGAAATGTCAGCAGTTCAGCGGTTCGAATCCCTAGCGCCGCGTAACGGAGTGAGCTCCCGTTATTTGTCCCAGCTTCTGCCAACCTAGCAATTCAAAAGCATGTAAAAATGCAAGTAGAAAAATAGGAATTACCTTTGGTGACAAGGTAACAGTGTTCTGTGCGCCTTTGGCATTTAATCATGCTGGTCACATGACCACGGACACGTCTTTGGATAATGCTGGCTCTTCAGCTTTGAAACTGAGATGAGCACTGCCCCTAAAGTCAGGAACGACTAGCAGATGTGTGAGGCAGTGGTAGGTTCCTACCAGTTCAGACTGGTTCAGCTGAACCAGTAGTTGTTTACAACTGGAGTGTAATTCAGCATCCCTTTCCCATCTTTGACTCTTTTATGAGCACTCTGTTTACCACTAAGGAAAAAAATATGTCAATCTTGGCATGTGATCAAAGTCCCACCACTTTGTATGTTGGCATTGAATGCACACATGAAGAGGCAGGACTTTGTGCTTTCAAGACTCTTCTGTTGGTTTGTTATACTGTTTGTCACTCTATGTCAATGTAGTTGAGGCTCAAAACAGAAGTCAGAGTCCCTTCTGATATATTGCAATTTTAGCACACTCATTTAACATTCTTTAAAACCCAACCCACTGATATGTTAAAACAGTTCCAACTCATTATTCCACATTAGCTGTACATTACCCATAGCTATTTTCATTTTAAAAATCAGTTATCAATAAATGTAAATTCTAAATTTAGGAACTTCAAAAATTATTTCTGGTGTTAATACTTTAGAAACTTCATAGACAATTAGGGCATCAGTCTGATATTTTACTATGTTTTAATTACCCGTACAGCCATATTTAGACAGGTAACCCTTTGGGGCAAAAAAGTCATCTTTTAAAATACTAAATAAAAAAATATAGTCTGTTGTGGGTTTTCAGAAAAATAGTTTGCTAGAATTTGGATATACGGTTTTGTCAATTTTTCATAAAAGTTTGGATCCAAATTTTAAATATTTTGTCTCACATTTTCAAAATATGTTTTGTGACTTTTAGTCAGTGGTGGGTTTCAAAATTTTTTGGAACCTACTCTGTGGGTGTGGCCTCCTTTGTGGGAGTGGCTTGCCAGCCATGTGACCTGGTGGGAGTGGCTTGCCAGCCATGTGTTTTCTTTCTTTCTTTCTTTCTTTCTTTCTTTCTTTCTTTCTTTCTTTCTTTCTTTCTCTCTCTTTCTCTCTCTCTCACTCTCTTTCCTTCCTTTTGTCACTCTGTCCCTTTTTTTCTTTTTTTCTTTCATCTCTCTCTCACTCTTTTTCTTTCTTTTTTCTTTTTTTATTTCTTTATTTCTTCCTTTCTTTCTCTTTCTCTCTCTGTGTGAGTCTGTCTGTCTGTGTTGCTCTCTCTGTGTATGTGTAGCTCTTTGCCTCTCCCTCTCTCCCTCCCTCCCTCTGTGTCTCTCTATGTGATTCTCTGTGTCTGTCTCTCTCTGTGTGTATATCTCTCTCCTCCCTCCCTCTGTGTCTGTCTCTCATTCCCTCTATCTCTCTGTGCCTCTGTCTGTCTGTTTCTATCACACACACACACACACACACACACAGAAACAGACACACACACACATACTGTGGTCACCTTGTTGAGTGTTCCAATCACATCTGAAACACTCAGCAACTGGCCTGTATTCATGGTTTTTTGCAGCATTCTGCAGACATGGGAGCAAAATATATGGTTAAAAGTACCTGGCAGCAGCATTCTTCCCTGGGGGGCTCCGCAGAACATCCCAAGACCAATGCCACCATATCTGCCCTCTTTGGGGACAGGTCCTCTTCAGAAGTACGAGGCCCCACTGGTCCCACTCATGTTCCTCGTGTTTTAGCCACAGCCCCATGCCGTGGAGCAACTCCAGAGCCCATTCGTGACCCCCGTGGAAAACATATGCACGCACACACAGCCTACACAATTACAGGCCTGGAGAGTGAAGCCTCTACTCTAGCCCGGGTGAATGAGAACAAGTTCTGAAGGCTCCGGGATGAGGGACGGAATCTTCGCCGTGGGCAAGTAAAGCTTCGTCCACCAAAGGCAGCAGGATCAGAGCCCCTCTCCCAACTGGCCCTTCCTCCCTCTGAGGGCGAGGGACCTGGCTGCCTCGCTGCCTCTGGCTTCCTTACAAGAGTCTCCACTCTCCGGGGCTGTAATTGTGCAGGCTGTGCGTGCGTGCTTATGTTTTCCATAGGGGTGACGGATGGGCTCCGGAATCACTCCATGCCTTGGAAAACATAGGCACGCTCGGGCAGCGGGGCAGCCGGGACAAGGAAGTGCAACCCACTTGGCTTGTTCAAACAGCAAAAGAAAGGGACAGGAGAGGAGTTCGGCTGTTTGGAAAGCCCCGCTTGGAACTCCTCTCCTGTTCCTTCTTTTGCTGTTTCTACATGCCAAGCGGGTCTCACTGCCTTGTTTTTCATAGCCACCTCATTTCCAATTGGGAAGGAGATCCATGGAGAGGGACAAAAAAGATCAATTTTTCCTCTCCCCCCATTGGAAATGAGGCGGCTTGAAAGACAAGGGAACGCGACCCGGCTATGAAAGACAAGGCAGCGCCACCAAAGGACCTTCCCGGAGTTGCTTTTCTGAGCCGGGTATACAGGGCTGGGGGTGGGGCAAGCGTTCCGGAACTTACTTCCGGGTCCATTGACCAACCGGTCCACAAGGACCGGCAGCAACCCACCCCTGCTTTTAGTGCAGGAAAAACAACTGAATCATGATTATTACCTAAGCTGAGTCAAGATATTAGAGCTGCATAGAATACAGATCATAGAACAACAAGGTTGGTATGGATCTTGGAGGTCTTCTAGTCCAACCTCCTGCTTGAGCAGGAGACCTTATACCACTTGGGACAAATGGTACCCAATCTCTTTTTGAAAACCTCTAGTGATGGAGCATTCACAATTTCTGGAGGCAAGCCATTCTGCAGTTTAATTGTTTTCACTATCAGGAGTGTTCTCACTTTAGTTGAGAAGGCAGCTGACTTCATGGTGAAACAGTGCAGACGAGCAGTAGCTCCATGAAGTCCTGCTGAATTGTTGTAGCCAGGAAGCTCTGTGGAGCCAAAAATCACCCTGTAATTGTAAGGGTGACGAAGACAGAGAGGATGCTTCAGTGGTTGCGAGGAAAGCACAACCTTTTCGTTTGACCTGAAGAAAGCCCCTTTAACTGGCAGAATTATGCCATTATGGCTGTCTTGGGTAGAAGGCAGCAAATGTTTTTGCGCACTGAACCAGCAGTAATGCTGGGAGCAACCCACCCCTGATTGTACACAGACAGTACACTGCTATTATGAATATTCCATATTGTGAATATGGAAATTTTATACATAACAAAGAAAATGGCATAATAAAAAATAATTTTTAAAAAAGGAAATTTCACCTTAGTCCTCGGTTGGATCTCTCTTTAATGATCTTTCACTCATTACTTCTTGTCCTGCCCTCAGGTACTTTGGAGGATAGGTCAACCACCTCTTCTCTGTGATAGACTCTAAAATAGTGGAAGATGACTATCATGTCACCCCTAGACCTTTTTTTGTTAGACTAGACATACAGTAGTCTCCAGGTCTTATCATATTTGATGCTCTTCTCTGCACTCTTTCTAGGGTCTCAGCATCTTTTTTGTATTGCAGCATAATAGCTCTCTAGTTCTATGTAATAATTGATAATTTAGAAAATTAAAATATCTATTTTCATATAAAAATTGTAGCAGAATATAGTTCTAATAAAGAGATGCAAGATTATAATGCAAACATGGTTCCCACTGAAATGACAAGATGTAAAACAAAAAGGCAATTATATGTATTGATCTTTGTTTATCTACCTTTGAACTGAAGTGTTGGCCAATTGTTAGGTCAGATCAATAATTCAATAGTTGAACTATGCAGCTCCACAACATTACATGATCATATCTCCCCGCATTTTCTTGATTACCGTCAATTGAGAGGCATCACTTGCCCGAGGGGCTCTTTGGAAAAAAGTACTTCTAGCAGCCTTCTGAAATCAGGACAGAGAAGGGAACCACCTACCTTGATGCAGAATAGATGGGAGATCATTCCTGAGCTGAGAAGCTATAATTGAGAAGGCCTGTTCTGAGCTGCTGTCCCTTTAACATGGAGGTAAGGGAGAGAGCACTGCTGGCTACATCAAGCATGTATCAGGGGACAGATTCTTCTCTGAACAAATGGCCCCAAAGTAGCATCCTCCTTATCTAGCAATGCAGAAAGCTTCAAAAATAGATTTCCAAGGATTAAAAAACTCAAATAACAAGGCTTATTGTAGAAAAACTACAGGCTGTAACTAAGGAATCTAGCCATGAATCAAATGTAGGCCTTATCTAGAATGAATTCAACATTTAAAAACAATTTCACCTCTTTCTCCTATCTGACCTCTCAACTTTGAATTTTAGTCCTGCCTTAGGCATGAAAGCCAGCTGAGTGACTGGGTCAATCATTCTCTCAGACCAACCCACCTCACAGGGCTGTTGTTGTGGTGGAGGAAGGTTTTATGAATGTGTGCCACCTTGATTTATTTATAAAAATAATAAAGGCAATAAAGACAAATTTGTCATTGGTGCACCTGGGTGACCCATAATTGTAGATTAAACCTATCCCTTAATTGCCCGACTGGTCCAGGCACTTGCCTCCCACTTGTTACTAGTAGAATGAGTTGGAAGGGACCTTGGAAGTCTTCTAGTCCAGCCCCCTGCTCAAGCAGGAGATCCTATACCATTTCAGACAAGTTACTGTCTGGTCCAAGGGTGTCAAATCAAGGCCTGGGGGCTGGATCTGGCCCGTGGGGTGCTTAGATCTGGCCTGCAGGGTTGCCCTAGAACCAGCAAAGGACCTGCCCATGATGCCTCTGCCAGCAAAAACTGAGCTCACAAGGGCCACAAGTGATATCAAGCTGGCCACACACACCCCGGCCATGCCCCCCCCCCACGTCAAACACAACCCTGATGTGGCCCTCAATGAAATCAAGTTTGACACCCATGGTCTAGTCTCTTCTTAAAAACCTCGAGTGATGGAGTGCTCACGATTTCTGTAGGCAAGGTGTTCCATGTGAAGTTCCCAGAAGACGACCTAATTAATTTACGAGCCTCCAGACAAAGTTCAAAAGAAATCCAATCATTTATTAGGATCGACATTCTGGCGTGGACTCCTGTGGAGCTGAAACTGCTTTCACTTAATTGCATTTGCACTTTACTCCCTGTAGCTCCTCCCTTCTGTGTCATAATTCATATTCTCCAATTAGGCTGTAGACATGAGATCTGACTCTGGCCAAAGGCATGCATGGAATTTTCCCTTCCATGCCAGCCTGATAATAGTCATGGCAGCACTTTAGAAGTTGACATTCTGCTGGGTAATTGTCCTCACTGTTAGGAAGTTTTCTCTTAACTCCAGATTGCTTCTCTTTTCCAACCATTGTTTCTTGTCCTGCCCTCTGGTGCTTTGGAGAGTAATTTTATCCCCTTTTCTTTGTGGCAGCCCCTCAACTACTGGAATACTGCTATCATGTCACCCCTAATTCATCTTTTCTTTAGACTAGTCAAACCCAAATTCTGCAGCCATTCTTCATATGTTTTAGTCTCCAGGCCTTTGATCATCTTAGTTGCTCTTCTCTGAACTTTTTCCAAGGTCTCAACATATTTTTTGCGGTATGGTGACCAAAATTGTTTGCAGTATTCCAGGTGTGGTCTTACTAGGGTTTGATAAAGCGGTACTAATACTATATGAAAATATACCGGTTGGGGAACTACCAGAGGACTGCAAAAGAGTTGATGTGCTTCCCATCTTAAAAAAAAAAAAAAAGGCAGGGGGAGGGGGAAACAGACCCAGGAAACTACAGACCAATCAGCCTAACATCAATACCTGGGAAGATACTGCAAAAGATAATAAAAAAAACACCAGAATCTGCCAACATCTATCTATGAGCCATGGTGGCACAGTGGCTAGAGTGCAGTACGGCAGGCTACTTCTACTGACTGCTGGCTGCCTGCAATTTGGCAGTTCAAATCTCACCAGAATCTAGCTTCAATCCTTCCATCCTTCTGAGGTGGGCAAAATGAGGACCCAATTGTTGGGGACATTATGCTTACTCTGTAAACTGCATAGAGAGGGCTGTAAAGCACTGTAAAGCGGTATATAAGTCTAAGTGCCAGTGCCATCTAGAAATGAGTAAAGTAATAAATAAAAGCCAGGGTTTGTTGAACACAATCATGCCAAACTAATCTTATTTCATTCTTTAACACAATTATTAAATTAGTAGATCAGCGAAATACTGTGGACATAATATACTTAGACTTCAGCAAGGCACTCAACGAAGTAGTCCACAACTTACTTCTTGGTAAACTAAAAAAAAGTTGGATAGATAGCATCACCATCAGATGGATTCGCAACTGGCAGACAAACCATACTCAACGAGTAGTCCTTACATCTACATGAAGGGAAGTAAGCAGTGGGGTACCACAAGATTCTGTCTTAGGCCCAGTTCTCTTCAATATCTTCACAAATGACTTAGATGAGGGAATAGAAGGGGAACTTACCAAATTTGCAGATGATGCTAAGCTGGCAGGAATTGCCAACACCCTAAATGATAGACTCAAGATCCAGGTGAATCTTGACATACTTGAACACTAGATCCTATCTAACAAAATGAAATTCAATGTAGAGAAAAGTAAAATCTTACATTTAGGCAAGAAAAACCAAAAGTACACATATAGTCTGGGTGAAACCAGGCTTAATACCAGTAACTGTGACAGGGATCTTGGAGTCTTAGTGGACAATCAATAAAATATGAGCCAACTGTATATGGCGGCAGCCAAAAAAGCTAATGCAATCCTAAGTTGCATTAACAAAAGGATACAACCAAGATCAAGTGAAGTACTAATACCACTCTACAAAGCCTATAGAATACTTCATCGAGTTTTGGTCTATAAAAAAAAAAAAGTTGAGACTCTAGAGTGTAGAGAAGAGCAACCAAGATGATTAGGGGACTGGAGGCTAAAACATACAATGAATGGTTGCAGGAATCAGGCATGGCTAGTCCAGTGAAGAGGACAAGGGAAGACATAATAGCAACGTTCCAATATTTGAGGGTCTGCCACAGAGAGGAAGGGGTCAAGCTATTTTTCAAAGCACCTGAAGCCCAGACAAGGAATAATGGATGGAAACTGAACACGAAGAGATTCAACCTGGAAATAAGGAGACATTTTCTGACAATGAGAACAATCAACCAATGGAACAACTTGCCTTCAGAAGTTGTGGGAGGTTTATCACTTGAAGCCTTCAAGAAGAGACTGGACTGCCATCTGTCAGAAATAGTGTAGGGTCCCCTGCTTGGGCAGGGGTTGGACTAGATGACCTACAAGGTCCCTTCCAACTCTGTTAATCTGTTATACTATATCCACATCATTTCACTGGTCTATTAATTTAGTGACTTGATCAAAGAATGAAATAAGATTGGTTTTGCGTGATCTGTTTTTAACAAACCCATTATAACTTTATTTGCTTCTAGTTATTCGCAGATTTTTTAAATTATCTTTTCCAGAATCTTCTCAGTTATTGATGTTAGACTGATTGGCCTGTAATTTCCTGGGCCAGTTTTTTTCCCCCTTTCTTGAAGATGGGAACCACATCAGCCCTTTTCCAATCATCAGCTACTTCCCCAGTGTTCCAGGATTTTTGATAGATATAGTAAATGGTTGACATAACATCTGCCAGCTCCTTCAGAACTCTGGGATGTAATGTCAGTTCCTGGTGATATATATTCATAAAGGTCAGATAGGTGTTCTCTTACCATTTTCTTGCTTATTTTAATTTCTATTTCTAGTTTGTGTTTTACAGTAGTTTTTTTTGGAGGGGGGGTACATTGGGCTATAATTTCTTTTTGCATGAAAGTTGATGACTCTCTCCCTGCCCGCCAGTGCTTATCAAGAGCTGAACTTCACTGTTCACACTACAGCACTGAACTGTAGTTCAATGCATCTCCTCCTTAGGTGCACAAATCTAGACTATGGAATTCTATTTCTGTGCTTTTTGTGGGGCAGTATGTGTGTGCATGTACTTTTGGACTCAACTCGCATTGTGAAAATTCCATTTTCTTCCTCATATGGTCTGTTCACCTCTCTTTGTAATTGATATATGTTCTTCGACCATTCATTTTTTTCTACTGTTCTACACATTTCAGTGCTTGTGGATTGGCCACAGCAAAGTGTTGCAATAAGCAAGATCTCTCTTCACGCTCATCCTGGAGCTAACACCTACTGAGGGGAGTGCATTTAAAACAAAAATCCTCCACAGAAATGTCCAATCCAGGCAGTGACCAGGAGGACAACATGACAACAGGACAATATCTTTATAACCTATTTATTCATAAAAATATTCTTTGTGTGCACCTAGCTGGTTTAGCCACAATCTGACCCCTTCCCTTCACATTTCTTTAAAAAAAAAAAAGATTTTCTGTCACGTCATACAACATTTTGACCTCAAAAATATAGGGGAAAAAACCTATTTTAGAGGTTACCTGCTGCTAGTATTTCTCCATAAATAGACAGCAACAGATCAGAAAAGAGGCACCAGACCTTCATTTTTAGAATACCGTATATACTCGAGTATAGGCCGACCCGAATATAAGCCGAGGCACCTAATTTTACCACAAAAAAACTGGAAAAGTTATTGACTCGAGTATAAGCCTAGGGTGGGAAATGCAGCAGCTACCGGTAAATTTCAAAAATAAAAATAGATACCAATAATGTTTTTGAATATTTATTTCAAAGAAAAACAGTAAACTAGCGGTGTATTCAATGAAATACTTCACTCACCTCATGATGCTGATGTCCCGCTGTGATGATGATGTCCCGTGCAGCCGCGGGAGCGATGTCCCGCCTCCTATGACACACGGCACAGTGATTCCTATCATTGGATCACAGTACCAGAGGAGGTGGGACATCGCTATGTGGCTGCTTGCCATAACAAGGAGGAGGTGGGACATCGTTGCAGAGCGGCAGGAGGGGGAGGAAGGGGAATCGTAAGACAGCCCTGCATTACATTAGAACGTGAGGAGGGGGGATGGTGCGGTGCGCGCTGCGCGGCAAACTGACACAGAGGGAGGGGAAACTCACAGGGGCACTGGGCCATTCACGAGTGTCACCCAGCGGCATGGCCCCGCCCCTTTTTCTCCTCCATTTCGGGCAAATTTTTCACTGACTCGAGTATAAGCCGAGGCGGCTTTTTTCAGCCCAAAAAGTGGGCTGAAAAACTAGGCTTATACTCGAGTATATACAGTAAGTACTTTCTGCCTGGTGTGCAAGAATAGCAGCCTCCCAACTCTTAAGCCTTCCAGGTGTTTCAGTGGAACTTTTGGGGGACAGTAGCATAAAAATCCATAAAAGTATTTTGTAAAAAGAACTGTGAAATGATAAAATAACTGTGTAAAGTTAAAAAGTTCCATAAAAGAATCTGCATAATTTATGTTTACTAAACTCAGAAGCACCATCAGTTCAATATTTCTTTACAATGTTTTGAAGACAGATAAAAATGTAAGTTTAAGTTCCATTTTTTGTTGACTTTTCCTGAAATTCCAGTCATTCAATATCTTATCTAACATGACAGCTCACTACTGACATTCTACAACTTGTTAAACAGAAGAGAGTTTGGAGGTTTTCACAAGATCTATGAACCAAATCTAAACCACTATTCTAATCTCTAGATACAGAAAAGACTGATAGCATTTCCTTACCTTATTTTGAATGTACAGTTCAAAATAATCTACAGTTTCATCTGTGAGTTGCTTCATAGTAAGGATTTGCCTTCTATATATATCAAGAAAAAGCTTTTGGATATTTATCAGAAGCATTAATTTCACATCTGGTTTTCTTGTCTGCTACTTTAAAATCGTGTTTTCCCTAGCGATAAAAAAACATTGCAAAATTCATCTCCACTTAACTGATATTTCCAGTCCAATTTTTTTTTTTTACTTTTAGAATTTTGTTAAGAAAGGCAGTTTTCCTATATATTGGAGAAATTTAAATACCAAACATCAGAACATTTCTTAGATAGAGGCTCAGTTCAATCTTCCCAATATCATCGGTAAAATATTATGTTTCTATTCAGACCTTTGCTTCTGCACCTGTGTGCCTATTTTTACCTGTTTTCAAATTACAGTCTATGGACTTTGTTCCTTATCTCTCCTTTCTGTCTCTTGTTATATTGACAATAAATGCCATGTCATGTAATTTGCTTTTATTTCTTGACTGTAAATACAAAACTGAGCTGTCCCTTGTTAATTGCCAGTTGCCTAAAGAAGCATACAAATATGCAAATTATATAAAAAAAGGAAGGCAACTGTTTGGCCCCTTTATCAGTGGAAAAGGAGTACAATATGCAAAATGTTGTATCAAGATAACAGAACATAGGAGACACTCCATCTTGTGCCAAAATTATTGTATGTTGCTAGTAGGGTTTTGACTGCCATTGATGCCATAAGAGACTGTCTTGGCATACCAGGCAAAGCTAAGGACACAGTATCTGTGCTTTGGTTCACGTCTATTAGTTTGATATGCCACATTTCTCCCTAATGCTATAAATGATACCTCTCAGATTATAACCTGAACTATTTCCCCCCATATATACTTACCTGCGCCTCAAGATCTTCTAATGAAGCCTTCCATCAAAGGAGGCCACTACAAGCCAGAGTGTTTTTTCTCTTGGGGCATCCCATTTATGCAATGTTCTTCCCAACTGGTGTGCACAGTAGCATCATTTTGTATTTTGTTTGATTCTGTTGTGTATGTTTCCACTCACATTTTAAAGCATGTCTTGTTGTAAGCCACCCATAAAGATTTCATTTTTAAAAATAATTTAAAACTTTTAAAAATTATATGATTACAAATCAATTTGAATAAGGGTGAGGGTTCAAGCTCAAGATTGGCTTGGACACTAGGAGCATTCCCTCTTTGTTCTTTTAAATAAGAAATTGGTATACATGAGATTTATTTATTTTTAAGTATAACCAACACAAATCAGGAGTAAGTTGTCCATTTCTAGTGATTAAATATTTTTGAACATGGAATCCTATAACTGTAATGGCCATTTTTCTGTAACCATTAAATTTAGATTTGAGCAAATCACTCCAATTCAATTACAGCAACTTTAGGGTTTTTTTAAAAAAAGTTTTCTTAGTATATAAGGGGGAAACATCAAAATGCCTGCAGTTGCTTCAATTTTAACAGTTTCCATACTTTTTTAGCATCAAGGACAATAGGTCTTGGAAAATTCTAAGCCTGCAATTTCAGTTGAATATCTTCAGTGGTTTCCACACAATACTTTTTTGAAGTATTTCTTTCTGGATCTCTTTTAAAGCAAAAAGGGTGGCATGACAAAACACAGGGCAGCCAATACTGCCTAATAGTCCAGCAAAGAGCCTTAATCACATTGAACGAATGAATGACAACTGATAAAGATAATATATGATATGATATTCTGCCTCTGATCACTGGATTTGTGGAGCCCTAAAAGAGCTGATATTGCAAACTTGGGGAGGAGCCCTCAGCACTGGCAGGCTTGATTGGGCCAATGTTATACCTTGAAGCAAAGAGAGGTTATAGAGTTGGTGGTCACAGGGATGGAAGCTTGCATTATATATAGACTTTTCATCTTTTATTCATGAACACATTCCATTTAGGCTGTTACCTCTTTGTGTTAACTCATCACCATTTCACTTACTGATGAAACTTAAACTTTGTATGCACAGAATTTCAAAGGAGATTTGACCCAATAGTCAATTCCTGACTGATTTGCCTTGCTTGTGTTGGACCCCCAATGGTGTTTCCAAAACCAGCACAGAAATGTAATGATGCATTAGCATGTCAGACTGAAAAATTAAGCTTGTAACTAGGTGCTCAGGAAACTGAGAGGTGAATGAAGCCCAAACAATGTTAACATTTCCATCACAGAACAGGTCTAAGAGGCAGAAAGTTTAAGAAAATGACAAATGAAGTGGGCCAGTTACATTGGCCAGCCTCTCATTGGGCAACTTTGCAAATTGTTTTTAACAACCCTAGAAGCAGCAGAATCTATCAAATCTGCAAAATGGATGCTTTTGATTAAAGCTCTGGCCAATCAAAGCAAGGGATAAAAACAGCAAGAGGTAAAAACTGCGCAGAGTTCGAGTGGTATGTCCATTTATGTAAAAAGACAGCTCTGAATAGATGGGATATCTAAAAATAGGATTTAAATGGGGGAAAGTTCAGTAAAAGCAAGGCAGCGGAAACCAGCAAATTGTTATAGTTTTATTCCTCTGAACCTGAATTCACATGCTGTTCTCTACTGATTAGACCGGCTCTACCAGACATATCCACAGCAAGCCACAAATTTGTCAAAATAGTGAAATGCGTGCCTTGACGTCATGATGTAAACTTCACCCATTATGTACTTGCAAAGAGAGTTTGTGTTGCAATACCATAGCACACATTTTGTTATTTGTTCCTTGTACGCCTTACTCAAGTGTGGCTTTTCTTTCACCTTCACCCTTATTCACCCTCACCCTCAAAGGAATACAGTATATTGCTCAGCCCATTTATGATGTTAATGGTACCATCAAATACACTTCATAAATTAAGTAAACTGAGGTAGACAAGGTTTCTGCATAAATAATTGATTTCAAGGATATATTCCATTATATTCACATAAAGATTTCTGTAGTCCCTTGATATTACACAAATACAAAGATGAAAGTGGACAGAGAACCCATTTTTCCCCAGATGTGGAAATACAATAAGTTGAAAGAAATCAAGGAGAATCTTTGGCAATAACTAAAAGTATATCTGAAAAATGATGTCATGGATCATAGTATGATTAGTTGCCTTTTATAGTATCAATCATTGCAACTTACAAATTTCTCTTCTTTGCAACATTATCACACACTATAAAATCCTAAACACTCACACAATTCTGTATTATATACAGCATTAGATTTTACAGTATAAATGTAACATCTTGCAATATATGAACCATTTTTTTTCCTATTCAATAGTTAATTATAGCTTTCCATGGTCAATTTTTAGTACAGTAAAATAAAACTAAAGTGCAACAAACATGAAATTCACTTAACAAAAACAAAATGCAAAGAAGATTTTAATATATGCTGAAGATTTGGCTTTATAACAAATGGATTGCCATGATTCAAACTAGAGTTCACTTGCATATGTCTTACTGTCCTAATCAGTCAGCTCCATGTATCAAGGGAGCCTCCTGGTGGCCATAGTCTTCTATTACAGTCTGATAATTTAAAATCATAATTTATTTTTTTCTTAAAAGCACAATATCATATTGCTACTGTCACAATTGCACCTGGCACTTAAGTAAGATTTATCCAACTTTTTTTCCACAAAGAGAGCATAATATTCAACAGGGATCCCTCACTTGATCATCTGAGTCTCTTCACTGGCATCATAGAATTCTTCATTGTCACTTTCGGTCCTGGATGAATCTTGGTCAGACTAAAACAGAAGTTAAGAGTTTCATTACAGTAATACTTCTTCAGCATGCTTTGGATAAAATATTTAATAGGCTCAATCTTGAGACTGCAATAATATTTTACCAATTTATGGATGGAAGACAGAAGTCTTTAGCAAGTTTACCTTCTCTTATTGTTTTTAGCATTCCAACTGCACTAGACCTAATATTAAGAATAATTTACAAAGATTTTAAGGATTTAAAAAGTATTTAAATAGCATACATGAAAATGCAGTAACAACTAATGGGAACTAAGCAAACTGGTATATTCCAATAAATGTATATTTTTAAATTTCATTAGAAATACTATACAATCTGTACCCATTAAGAAAGCTGAGTGCCGAAGACTTGATGCTTCCAAATTGTGGTGATGGAGAAGACTCTTGAGAGTCCCTTAGATTGCAAGGACATCAAATAGGTCCAATCCTAAAAGAAATCAACCCTGACTGGAAAGACAGATATTGAAGCTGAAGCTCAAATGCTTTGGCCACCAAACGAGAAGAAAGGACTCACTGGGAAAGACCCTGATGTTGATAAAGATTGAAGGCAAAAGGAGAAGATTACGGCAGGGCCTGAGAGGAGTAAATAGTGTCATTGACCCAGTGGACATGAATTTGGGCAGACTCAGGGACACATAGGAGGACAGGGGGTGGTGGTCGGCGTGCTGTGGTCCATTGGGTTGCAAAGAGTCGGACATGAACAACAAAAATTCAATCTGTGCCCCAGTGAGTCATAGTTTCAGAGATACTGTATTTCCTTACCTAAACAAAAACAAAAACAAAATGACCATGTGCAGGCAAAAAGCAGTGGGAGCAGCTGTGACTTTGAAATTCCTTCAGACTTCCCCATTCAATTTCCTTGTGAGAAGCTGGCAGAAAACATCAGAAATCTTTGTTCCTTCCTTCCATCCTTCCTCCTTCGAATTCCTGCCAGCTTTCCCATTTCCAGCATGAAAATCAGTGGGGCAGCCAGCAGGAAATTGCAAGGCTAATAGAAGAGATTCTGTTACGATGTCTCTTCTTCCATCTTCAATTCTCATCATTGGCACTAATTATGCCTATTTGACTGTGGTTTAAAATACCGTATGAAACAACCTCTGTAGATTATAAATCATACTTTATAATTTATGCCAGAAAATGGGAACTATGGCTTTGAGATATAAATGAATAATAGTTCCCTGGCCAACCAAAAATACTGGAAGTTGGGAGATATAATCAACAATATTCCACCTTCAAGCCAATTAGTATGCTATACAAAACCTGACAACTATGGCTTATTTGGAAGCCACTCAAAATATGGTTTAGCACAATGAATTAATTTGGGGATTGATTGAAAATCAGCTAGAAATTTTCATGCAAAGTAATAGAACTTGAATAATTCCGTTTGCAACACTATACAAAACAGTAGTTCTATTTTTGCTGTTGTTCTGTTTTATGTATTTTCAATTATCAGTCAGAAGATAGGGTAATGGTAAAGATTCCCCTGGCACATATGTGCTACTCGTTCCCAACTCTAGAGGACAGTGCTCATCTCCGTTTCAAAGCCAAAGAGCCAGTGCTGTCCAAAGATGTCCCTGAGGTCATGTGGCCGGCATGACTAAACGCCAAAGGCACACGGAACGTTGTTACCTTCCCACCAAAGGTGCTCCCTATTTTTCTACTTGCATTTTTACATGCTTTTGAACTGCTAGGTTGGAAGGAGCTGAGACAAGTAACAGGAGCTCACTCCTTTACGTGGCACTAGAGATTTGAACTGCCGACCTGCCGACCTGATTGACAAGAGATAAAATACATTATATAAACATAAGATAAAATACCTGTGAATCTTCTAAGATCTTCAGTGACATGGCTTCACCCTCAAGCCTTCGATATGAGCAAACTGGTATATCCGATAATGTTTCCATCAGTGGGCTATTTAGGGTTTCTGGCAGTAAGAGACTCAGAAAACCAGCTAACACACTTGCCACTCCAAACACAACATATGGCAGATACCAATATATAACTTTCTGTTAAAAAAAGAAAAGATTATTTGGGACAGCAATTATACTTTTCATGTTAATCCCACAACCCAGCTACTAAACCTTTGGCACATTTAAATCATTTTTAGATGCTCTGAACTGTGAATCTGGTATCTTCAATATACCTTAACTGATCCAAAATTATGTATTTTCAATATGTATGTTTATTCACTATACTATATATTATATTCAATAATTTCCGTACATAAGGAACTACAAGAAAATCAAGAAATGATTGGTCCACTAATAGGAGAAGATGGCAAATAGGTGATGGGTAGCAGGGAAAAAGTAGAACTGCTTAATTCCTTCTTTTCTTCTACTTTTACGCCAAGGGAAAAACAGCTGAATCTATCAAAACCAACAAAGTAAGAGACAGAAAAGGAATGCAGGTCAAAATAGGTAAGAAATTGGTAAGAGAACTCCTATCTATTCTAAAGAAGTCCAAATCACCAGAACTAGATGGTTAACATCTCAGAGTTCTGAAGGAACTAGCAGATGTGAAGTTGGAACCACTGAACCATATCTTTCAAAGATCTTTGAGCACTGGGGAACTAACAGGGGTCCAGAAAAGAGTTGAAGTGATTCCAGTCTTCAAGAAGGGGGAAATAGTAGATCTGGAAATGAGACACCAATCAGTTTGACATCAAAATCTTGGAAAAGATAATCAAGCAACAGATTTGTTGCTCACTAGAAGCATGGGTTTGTTAAAAACATATCATGCCAAACAAACCTTACTGCATTTTTTGATAAATTGACTAAATTAGTGGATCAAGGAAATGCTGTGGATATAGTTTACTTGGACTTCAGTAAGACACTTGACAAAGTAGACCATGGCCTACTTCTTGATAAGAGAGAACAATGTGGAATAGACAGCAATATCACCAGATGGATTTGAAATGACTGACTGCACTCAGTGTGCAGTCCTCAAAGGAACTATAACTACATGGAGGAAAGCATGCAGTGAGGTGCCTGAAGGTTCTGTGTTAGGCCCAGTGTTCTTCAACATTTTCATAAATGATCTAAATATTAGATCAAATTTGCAGATGATACCAAGTTGGGGAGAACTGCCAATACTTTCGAAAATGCAACAAGATGCAGTTCAGTGGTGAGAAAAGTAAGGTCTTGCACTTAGGCAGGAAAAGCCAGATACACAGATACAGAATAGGGAGTATTTGGCTCAACAATAATACCTGTGAGAGGGATCTAGGTAGTCTTTAAATGATGCTGAGACTCTAAGAAAGAATACAGAAAAGAAAAACAATTATGAGTGGTCTGGAGGCTAGACCATAGGATGAATAGTTAAGGGAACTAGGTATGTCACCCTAAGAGAAAGTTGACATCTGCCTTCCTGTACTAGAGAGGCTATCACAGAAAAGAAGGGGTCTACTTATTCTCCAAAATAATGAAGGCAGGAAAAGAAGCAATTTATGGAAACTCATTAAAGAGGTCCAAACTAGAATTAAGGAGAATCTTCCTGATAGTGAGAACAATTAATCAATGGAACAGTTTGCCTCCTGGAATTGTAGGTATTCCATCACTGGAGTTTTTCAACAAAAGATTGGACAACCATTTGTCCAATAACCTCCAATAAGGTCACCTGTCTTGGGCACGAGGTTGGACTAGGAGACTTCTAAGGTTCCTTCCAGCCCTGTGATTCTGTGAAAATTATGCAAGCACAGATAAATATACAAAGCTATACTAGGCAGAATTAAGTTATCTGAAGAAGAGGACAAAATAGAAGGGAAAAAAGTTGGTGAAAAACTTGATTCTGATCTATAATACCTTACTCATGCCTTTGATTTAAAGGGGAAAGTACAACGTAATTCTCATGAAGCAGAATGAATTTCATTCTTTTGCAATATGGATTGCCTCCAACTGTTTTAGAAAACACACAATGAATCACTGAAATTTGCAACAAAATTTGGGACTAGATTTCTCATCACATCTCACACATTCTAGATTAGAGTTCTTAATCTGGATTCCTTTTAGACATAGGATAAATCCTATGAAAATTAAATGAAAATGAAAAATGCATCTACTTCAAGTGCATAAAACACAAATACAGACTGCTGCCAAGGAAACTCATGAAAGAAATAATAATGCAGCGTCAGATTTTTCCCCTTGATTGGGTTATATAAAATCCTTTTGTCTTATCGCTGGTTTCACCTCCTTTGATATCTGCTCCTTTTTTCCTTAGAAGGAGGGGAAATTTGATATGAAACAGGATATCCCCTTTTGTTTTTTTCCTGGACTTTTCTTAGTACGTTTCTAAAATGCCAAAGGAGCTGAGGCAATGCTTCCTGCTTTGGCTTGGCCCTTAAGAGGAGGAAAGAACTCTGAGAAGGTTGATAACATGAAGACTGAATCCACCTGAAACACTGATAGGGATATGGCCT
The DNA here is from genome assembly GCF_009769535.1 of Thamnophis elegans. Taxonomy (NCBI): domain Eukaryota; kingdom Metazoa; phylum Chordata; class Lepidosauria; order Squamata; family Natricidae; genus Thamnophis; species Thamnophis elegans. Next base: position 124,781 of record NW_022473919.1, on the reverse strand, counting down.
GACCCTATGTAAAAATCCCTTCCCAAGAAATTGAAAAGGGTTTAAAGAAAACACAATCCACTCAATTTAAACCTGTCTTTCCATGGAATGGTCATAGACCTTCAGAGTCCATGAAAACCAGACTTTACAGAACCAGTCAGAAATAGGGGGAAAAAACACTTTCCAGTGGATTTTAAAAAGAAGGGGTAGCTCAATTTGGTCTGGGCTTGCAAATTCCAAGTTAAGAAAGAATCCCCATAGAAAGTTGGATTGGTAATCTAGGAAAAATATAGTTATCTATATTAGTGGAAACATATAGTGGCTGATGAAAACTACAATGAAATTAGCATTTTGACTCGAGGAAGTCATCCAAGTCCCTTTGGTAGCCCTTCTATCCTTATTTTAGTCTACTATGGTTTTCTCTGTGTATATGTATTTCTGGCTGGAAAAGCATCAGTTGAGATAAACTGTAAAAGTTACAGCTCTTTTGTTTTTCAGATCCCATTTGTTTTGGTAATGGTGATATGCAGTAGAATAAAGTAGATAGTGCAGCATAATGAACAGGCTTTCCTTAGGCATGCAGTGGAATTGTGGTGAAAGGCTGAGTGATTCCAACTCAAAGGAGTGCCGACCCATTATATCCCAATAATCTTGTGCAAGAGTGTCCCAGTTACAACCTGTGTTTATAACCCTGTATGTCCAAATTGATGCAGCAATCATGCCAAGAATGGCTAAGAATGTTCTTCCCCTCCATCATCCAAACAATCAGAGCTTAGAGCAGAGGTGTCAAACTCAAGGCAAGATGTGGTCGCATCCAGTCCGCGGGGCTATCCTGGAAAATGTCAGGGGCTGGCCTATATCGGTTCAGCCCAGTCTACCCGTATCACTTCTGGCCAGTCTACCCAATGCAAAAGGGAAACATCTGGCTAGCATGGCTTTGGGCCAGTATTAACCTTCGGGACAAAGTTCTGATCAACATGATTCGCTTCGGCCAGGTCTATCCAATGTAAAGAGGAAACATGCCAGCAGTTTGGGGAGTGGCATCAGGCTGGCAATGCCCATCCAGTCAGCCATGCCCAGTGAGTGACATCAAACTGGCCACACCCATTCAGTTGGCCATACACCCCCCCCCCCGAGGTCAACCACAGCCCTGATGTGACCCGCAGTGAAATTTAGTTTGACACCCCTGGCTTAGAGGATCTTAGAGTTCGATCCTAGGTAGAGGCAGATGTAGGGTCCCCTGCTTGGGCAGGGGTTGGACTAGATGACCTGCAAGGTCCCTTCGAACTCTGTTAATCTATTAATATGTCACACAAGTTGCCCTGAAAAATGAATACACTGGATATAATCATGTTGATCACTCTGTGGGAAAAGGCAAGAACTTTGTCTTGAAGGTTAATACTGCAACTTATTGCTTCATTAGATGTTGCTTTTATATTCTAGTTACTGCCTCCCTCCTGGGTCAGAAGAATAAATAAAGAAATGCTACTTCCAAACTTTGCAGAAGAGAGGTCTTTCTGAAAGTCCACAGTACAAATGCAATGGAAACAGAGACCAGCAACCAGATGGTAGGTGGCAGGCTTGCAATGAGCAAATTGGAGTCTTCAGTAGACCTAGAATGTCCACAGTGTATGTGGTCTTCCATTTTCCCATGGAAAACACCACTTTCCTGCAATATCATCTTGGATTGTTTTGCACTGTCTCAACTGTGGGCTTGCAATGAGAGCCCATTATGAGGACATGTTCTCAGCAAGTGGGGCTACCTCTCTGAGCCAGGACAAGGGGATTGTGTAGCTGCAGTCCTTATCATAAAATCTGTCTCTAAAAAACAATACCATAACTGTTGTGGCCCGGCAGGATCCGTAGGCAGACTCACAGAAGATGATTAAGCACAGGTGGTTGTTGATTGGCCCCTCCCAAGAGAGATTATAGGTGAGGTGTTGGGAGGGGACATTTGCAGGAAACAACCGTTCGAATTAGTAGTTAAGAAAATCTAACTGTGTATTCTAGCCGTGTCTGTTCGTTTGGACTATTTGCGTTGCTTCGTTTGAACTATCTGGGTTGCTGCAGAGCCACTCTATTGAATGTGAGTTGCCTGGGCCCTCAGCCAAAGGATTCATTATCTCAGTAATTGAACAGTGGCAAACAGCCAAGCCTGTGTTCTGGTTTATTCACAGGCAGGAGGGGGGGGGGGATTCACAACACATAACAGTACCAGTTCTCTTGCAATGAAACAATTTAAATAAATGTCTGTAGATTCTCAGTCATCCATGTCATGGTTGTCCTAAAGGTGCCTTTTCAGGAGAAAAAGGGACAACCATGACCTGGATGACTAAGAATCTCTACAGATTTTTAGCTATACAATTTGGGATGAACATCCTTTGAATTGTGTGGGAGTAGAAATGGATTTCCAGAGGAAAAATTGCAGACTACAGGAACAGGAGCACTACTCAGGTGACCCTGAGGACACAGATAGACCTCCAAGTGCTTCAACGACCCCCTAAAAGGATGTAAATTATCAGCTGTCTGCAAGGAATATAAATCCTTCCATTCCCCACTATCCTGTCAGAGCTGAAGAAGCTTTTTGGATGAGAAGCAAAACCACTTCAAAAGAAAAAACAAGAAAGTCCAGTCGCCTCTTGAAAAAGCACCTTTGGGACAATTTAAATAAATCTACACATTTATGCTAATCCCATTTGGAGGTGCAATGGGTATGAAAAGAATAGAAAAAAATTGAGACATACCAGAGATGGGACAAAAGGAGCAATAATTCCACCAACTCGTGAAAACATAGAACAGGTTCCCATTCCAACATTCCTTTAAGGAAAAAAAAAAAACAATGATATTCATGTGATGGTTTCTCTTCTGATTTAGGATTGGAGTTATACTTCTAAATCCAAGACATTTAGGAAGTCTTAGTGTCAGGCCTGGAGCAATATTTTCTTGTGGATCTCAGGCCTGCCACACTTTCTATTATTCTACTATGCATTTGCTATTGTGGGAAAATGGGAGGTGGGATTGTACGGAGTTAGATGATATATAGCCATAACAAAATTCTTTCTAGAAAGCCAAGGTCATCCTTTGTCTCTGCACCTCTGCAGCTGACTAGAACTGGATAGGTGGAAACTGCGAGCATGGCAGTGGAAGATTGAACCATGTGATGGACTTGTGGATGTGGGGACTAGATCTTGAACTTTCAACTGGGTGGGAAAACCAGGAAACCTTCAGATTCGGGTTTTCCCAGATGTGCCAACATGGATCTCTTAATGAATTGGAACCTTGAGCAATACTTTGCCTTCGATTCTGATTTACTTTTGGATGCTATTTGGAATCCTGGCACTTAGAAGTTAAAATAATTATTTGAGGGCATAATTTTTTTAAACATTTATGATAATTGTACCACTGGAAATCCCAAAGCTACACAAAACTTTGAAAGCTTTTGAGAGAAAGGGGGGGGGGGAATCAACCAGCAATAATGTCAATGACATTTCAATTCAATTCAGAATAGAATTGGAAGAGATCTTGGATGTCTTCTAGTCCAATCCCCTGATCAAGCAGGAGACCCTATACCATTTCAGACAAGTGGCTGTCCAGTCTCTTCTTAAAACCTCCAGTGATGAGAACCCACAACTTCTGAAGGCAGACTGATCCATTGGTTAATTGTTCTCACTATTAGAAAGTTTCTCCTTAATTCCAGGTTGCATCTCTCCTTGATATGTTTCCATTCATTGTTTCTTGTCCTGCCCTCTGGTGTTTTGGAAAATAAGTTGAGCTCCTCTTCTTTGTGGTAGCCCCTCAAATACTGGAATACTGCTATCATGTCACCCCTAATCCTTCTTTTCTCTAGATTAGTCATACCCAAATCCTGCAACCATTCTTCATATGTTTTAGTCTCCAAACCTTTAATCATCTTAGTTACTCTTTTTCCAAAGTCTCAATATCTTTTTTGTAATGTGGTGACCAAAACTGGATGCAATATTCTAGGTGTGGTCTTACTAATATTTTATAAATCAGTACTAATTCATCACATGATTTTGATTCCATGCCTCTGTTTATAGAACCATTATAAGGTCCATTGTTGAAGTCTGTCAAGATCCTTTTGGATCCTGAGCTTGTTTTCTGGAGATTCCTGCCAGTTTAATGACATCTGCAAATTGGATGAGCTCCCCTTCTAGTCCTTCATCTAAATCATTTATGAGATATTGAAGAGTACTGTACCTATTTAATTTTACTTATATTTAAATTAAATCAGATTAAGTCATGAATTTAATTCTAAGCAAGATTGTTCTGGCCTTAAATAAATTCAAATAAAAAATAAGCAAGCATGCTTGGAAACCAGGAACATTTTTTTTCTAGCCTGAAAATATATTTTATTCCTTGACTAAGATTACTTCAATTTAGCCTACATACACTCTAATTAGACCAATACCTACTAAATATTTTAAACAGATTATTAGATACTAATGTTTTTTCATAAGATAGGCAAATCCTTGGGTTTTCTCATCAATGTCTTACACACAAAGATAGTAGATTCAAGTTTCCTCATTGCCAGCTGGTTCACAGAGCTTGTATTTTGACCTCTATTTCTTCATTGACACAAACTATTAGTACGATAAATAGTTATTTAACTACTTTGATATCTTGGCAGGGACTTAGTATCTTTTTTAGTTAGAAGTCAGTTATTTCTTATAGGTTTTTTCCAGGCTTTACTTCCTCTTCCTATTTTTCTCCACAACAATCCTGTAAGGTAGGTAGGCTTAAGAGAGAATGACTGACAAAATATCAATGAGTTTCTACCGACTAAGGGTAGATTCGAGCCTGGGTCACCTTGCCCCTAGTCTAACCGGTTAAACATTATATTTCAGACAGAGCTCAAATTCTAATATATAAATTCAAATGAGCATCAACTCTGATATTCCTGATTTGCTGCCTCTCTGCTGAATGTGAGACTCTTAAGAATGGTATTCTACTTCCACAAAAACAGAATGGATAAGTAGATCACATAAAATTACATTAAGTGACTACAAACCAAACTTGACTTACCTGATAACGGTAGGATAGAGTTCTGATGTGTAAATATACACAATGTTAAAGGCTGAACTGATAGTTAGTTTTCCAAGTAAAGACAAAGAACGGTTGTTCACAATTGCAAATACTCCTGTAGCTGTTGGAACAAAAAAGGATGACTTTTAGAATTCGATTTATCCCAGAATTGGTTTATTTATGTATCAAATTTAGGCACTGCCCTTCATCTCTCCAGGCAGTCCTATGCAAAGTTGTCCCACCACAGGTCCCCTCCCTGTGCTGAACTCCTGAGATCTTCTTTATGGATGGCTTTGATTTGTATTTAGAGTATTTATGTGATAGACTACCATTGACAATCAGAACTAAATAAAATCATATGATCTTATTAAAAACACACATACAATTTTTTTTTGTTTAGTCAAGAAAAACGTTTTGTAATACTGTGTTTCCCCGAAAATAAGGTCCCGTCTTATTTTCTTATTTTCTTTTGACCTCCGAAATAAGCGCCAGGGCTTATTTTGGGGGGGATGTCTTAAATTTTTTTGCCCTACCCTTCAGGGCAGCTCAGTGTCCCAGAGAAGCCAAAAATGATGCTTTGGTTCCAGCCTCTGCTCCCACAAAAGGCATTGCTGGCGCTCTCTTGTACAGTTCTGGGGTGATGACAGTGTCAGCGTGGGATTCTGATGTAATTTCCACAATTGGGATAATGTCAGCGTTCCAAATATCATGTAGAATTAAATCAGAGTCCAAGGCAAAACGATCCTTAAAGTTCCAATTTAATAAATCAGATATCTTAGCACATCTGTGAAATCCCAATTCTGGAAATTACATCAGAATCCCACCCAGTTAAAAGTTCATGATCTTGTCCCCACACCCACACTCCATCACATGGTCCAATCTTTTTCTTCCACGCTGGCATCTACACCCAGCTGCTTCCGATCAGGTGCAAAGGTGCGGAGACAAAAGATGACCTTGAGCTTCTAGAAAGGAATTTTTTATTTTGAAACCAACACATTCTACCCCTTGCTATTCCCCCGCCCCCCTTAATGAGAGTGTGGCAGGACAAAGATTCTTAAAGCAACCACTGCAGGCCTAACAGACAGCAATGGGGAGTGTGGAATTGTTATCATTAAGCAATGCAATCACGTGTCATCACACTTTACAACCACAATGCATAATAGCAGCCATCCTAGTAGTCCCCACTGCCATTGTAAATCCAGGACTGTACACTTAGGTTAGTCTAAGCTGATAGCCTCCCAATTCTGGCAAGGTTAAAGAAATATTTTCATTGGAGAAAAGGAGTTGTGACTGCTGCCTGTCCTATGTTTCTAGGCTATGAGGTTCATAGTTCAGGGGTAACCAGAGCACTCTTAGAGAGGGGACCAACTCCACATTTGATTAACACTAGTTTCCATAATTAAATAAATCCTTTTACCTTTCTGTTGCGGAAGGAACATGACAAGGAGAGAGGCTAGTCCTCCTAGAAACAAAAATGCAGCAAGAGTCCGTTTACGGCCAAACCTGACAATCAGAAGGAAATGAAAACAAAAAAAAAGGCAACATGAGGCGAAATTAATGAATGTATTTGATTTATATCCTCCTTTTTGTAAAAGGGCACTATTATATCATGATGCCATGAGATGAGGACAATTTGAGGACCTACTGCTTGTCATACCTGTGCTGATTTCTACTAATCACCACAGTGAGCTACACAAACTTTCCAGATAATAATGCATTTGCAGTTCTCACAATGCTTCATTTTCTTGTTAGATAAAATGTACTTTACACAGCTTTTTATGTTACCATGTTTAGTAACATCATTAAAATAGGATAGAAACTATTTTATAGTCAATTGCATCAATTAGGTTTCATAACTGAAATATCACTTCATTAATTTTCCCCAATCTTTTGTTCCAGTTGCCAAAAGTTACAAAGAACACTGAAATGATGAAGTGAGACTACTACAAAGACTACTATGGGTCTAGAAACTTGCACTATTGCAAGATGCATGTTCTTGACCTGTCCTAAAGAAAAGTCATGGTGGCGCCGTGGTTAGAATGCAGTACTGAAGGCTACTTCTGCTGACTGCCAGCTGCCAGAAGTTTTGCAGTTCAAATCTTACTGGCTTAAGGTTGACTCAGCCCTCCATCCTTCCAAGATTGGTAAAATGAGATGGTTGGGTGGATATGCTGACTCTGTAAACTGCTTAGAGATGGCTATAAAGCACTGTGAAGTTGTATATGTTGAAGTGCTATTGATATTGCTATTTTTTTTTGAGCATGTGCTCAAAAAATCACACACAAGGACTGCACATACAGGAAGTCCTTGACTTACAACCATTTAGTGACCATTCAAAGTTATGACAGCCCTGAAAAAGTGGCATGACTATTTTTCACACTTTCAAGCATTGCAGCATCCCCATAGTCTTATGAACAAAATTCAGACACTTAACAAGTGGCTCAAATTTATGTTGGTTGCAGTGTCCCGGTGTCATGCAATCACCTTTTGCGACCTTCTGACAAGCAAAGTCAGTGGGAAAGCCACTTAACAACTGTGTTACTAACTTAACAACTGCAAGGATTCACTTAACATCTGTGGTAAGAAAGATTATAAAACAGAGCAAAACTCACTTAATAACTGACTTGCTTATCAATAGAAGTTTTGGGCTCAACGCTGTTGTAAATTGAGGACTACCTATACTGAACTGGAAAATGTGTATTTTCCTGCTCATTTCTTTTCAAAAAGGAAAGCCATGCCACTATTTGGTGATGGAATCTTCAGTTAGTACAAACTTAGGGGGTCTCCAAAAAGGGATAGAAGGGAAGTACAGTCAATGGGATGTACTTGGACCATCTCATTATAAAATAAAAACATGTCTTTCATTCTAAATACATAAACTGAATGTGTAGAGATGCTTATATATGATTCCATGGACTCATGTTTTTGATCTGTCCCAAAGCATAATCTGACATATATGTAACATCTATTCAAAACTCACCATTTCTGGCCTATCAAATAGATACAGAGTGGGTATGCAGGAATCTCTATTAGACCAGAAAGAGCCAAATTAGCATAGATACTGCCACCCAGATCACCCACATTGAGAGTAAGACCATAATAAACCAAGCTGCATACAAACCTAGAGGTGACAAAAATGAAACGTGTTAATCGCAATACACTTTAACATCCTGTGTATAAAATAACTATATACTTGAAAGCAAACAAATGTGTTATGCCTGATCATCATCTACAATTTCCAGAAGACCAATTGGAGCCACAGTGGTGCAGTGGTTAGAATGCAGTATTGCAGGCTGATTCTGCCCATTGCCAAGAGTTTGATTCTGTTCAGTTCAAGGTTGCCCCATCCTTCCGGCGTCGATAAAATGAGGACCCAGTTGTTGGGGGCAATATGCTGACTTTGTAAACTGCCCAGAGTTTCAGATTTTAAGAGTAAATTATATTTAGAAGTGCACTTGGAAGTTAATATAGTAAAGACAAAATTTTGGTCTCATTTATAGATCTTCTAGCTATTAAATTTATCAGGTAAAGTTTGAAAAGAGTGTTTTAACAAATGATTTATGAGATTGTTAAGTAGATGCAAAATGTAAAATGAGGCGGGGAGGGGCATAGCTGCCTGACTCTGGAGCTTTCTGTAGCATTGTAGAGTGTGTTAGGGAAACAAAGTGTATGATTTCATTCCTAAGTAATACAGATGCATTTGAGATAGCCATTTTCAGAGCAGCCACAATTCCATGCCTCTGAAGTTCTGGAAATCTTAAGATCACCTCACGATGGGTGATCAGGGTTCGGGAGGAGGGTGTGGAGCCAGGCATAGTGGGAAGCAAGCTCAAGACCTGACTTGTGCCTAGCTTTTGTACCATACTAATAAGAACTGCCAAGAATCGGACATAACTGAATGGATATCATTATCATCTTCTTCTTCTTCATCATCATCATCAAGTATATGTAGATAGATGTCACTTTATTCTGTTTTCTTTTAATATACTTCTAGGTAGGATTTTTGGCTTTATGTCTTTGTTGTTGTTAGTAGCGAAGTCATGTCCGACCCATCGCAACCCCATGGACAACATTCCTCCAGGCCTTCCTGTCCTCTACCATCGCCCGGAGCCTATTTAAGCCCACGCCGACTGCTTCACTGACTTCATCCAGCCACCTCATTCTCTGTCATCCCTTTCTTCTTTTGCCACTAATCATTCCCAGCATTAGGCTCTTCTCCAGTGAGTCTGGAATCTTTATTTCTTAGTTTTAGACAAATAATATTCTGGACTTTTTTTGGTCCTTGAGAGGCAGTTTGTTAGTGGTAACAATAGAAACAATAATATTCTCTACTATTCTTTTGGCTTGGGTTTTGTGTTTGGTCCTATTTTGCTTTTAACAGTTTTGAACTGACTTATTCTATACTGATCTTTGAACAACATAAAGTTTGGCTGATTAACTATAATATCATGGTTAGGTATTAATGCTAGCATCATGGTTAGCTATAGCAAAGTAAAATAACATAAAGTAACCATTTCACAATATTTTATACATATATAACTTTTCAGAATTCGGAATGTGTCTATGTATAGCATACCATACCATCATATTTGTCATTTTCAATTGATCGGAGCATTCAATATATGAAATGGCTCTGCATTGTGGTATTTAGAACTACATCTCATGTACAATCAAATCAATTTGACTTTGGATACCTACCCTATCGTGAACATATAGGCTAAGGATTGGTTCTGGGCATATATTTAAGCTTAGGGATAGAAATGTAAAGGTTTTAGGAGGCAAATCCTCATCTTCATCTCCACTCAAAACATAACATGACCCCAAAATCATACTGCTGAAATTTAGTACCAAAAACAATCAAATTTAGCAGTAATTTTGAGCTCATTGGAAAGGAAGGAGGTATTGTCATAGCGAATTAAAAAGTACTGATATGCCTCCGAAAGGTCAGCAGACTGGTTTTTGTCTTGATTTCAAAAGTGTACCAATCTTATACAGTACAAGAAACAGCAAATTATGATGAATTACAATCTAATTAGTATTATTACACTTCAATGTTTTCCATGACAACACGGCTGAAACAAAAACATTTTCACAATAAATTGCCATCTTTACCATTGTCTACATTATATTCCAAATCCACTCAGAAGGTTTGCCACAACCCCTTTTTTAAGTAAATGGTTTCAAACTAAGAACTACAGAGACAATAAAAAAACAATAAATTACAACAGTCCCCAAATCACTACCTGACTATTTTATGACATATTTCAGTAAACCGAAAGCAGAACTTCAAAGATAATTTTTAAAAAGTAGCATATATACCAGATGTACAGCATGACCAGAGTACGTCCCAAAAGGATCTTATATCGGAACAGATCCATAATACTACAAGACTCCTTACAACTCCATGCAGTTGGAAGTTTAAGTGAAAAAGTGCACTTGGGCTTGTAGTTTCTCTTTGCAATGAGGTAGAGAGAATCTTCAGCTTCATGGAGCCGACCTTGGGAATATAACCAACGAGGTGACTCAGGAATGAATCTAGAAGGAAAGAACCATTCATTGAGAAAACTAGGGATATTTTACTACTGAAAACTTCATGCTGGTGCACATATTATGGACATATTTTAAACAAAAAATAAGCATCATCTTATGAATAAATGAGAACAAGTTTGCAAATATGCAGCACTGTTTTAAAACATTTAAAGAAATATGTTTAACATGCAAATCCAAATTTTGAATATTTTATGCAGTATCAAAGCAAGAAGATAGAAACATTGGATATTGGCACAGCTTGCTCTAATATAATCAGAACCACGGATGTAGCACAATTAATCTTCAGGGGGGATTCAGATCTGCCAGACAGGAGATCAGTTTTATTAGTAGCTCTATTAATAGTATTTGTAAATTTTAGTTGTATGATTTTATGAATATTTTACAGACAAATTATTATTTTGTTCATGTAACCTATAATTGTGAGAAAGGGTGACATACAAATGTTGATTCGCAGCTCAAAAAACATATTTCAACAATATAGTGGTTGATCATAAATTTATCCATTCTTAATCTGAACTGTCTCTTCTTTATTTCATTCCCCTAAGTAACTTAAAGTTCAGATAGATTAAATATTAAACAAGAAGTATATAGTATACATTTTTTCAAATATTCTCCCAATAAAGTTTCCATTCTGTTACCAGGCGCTTTTATAAATTCAAACTTGCAATAAGAAGAAATGCATTTCTTTCTTCTCAATGCAAATTGCTTAAGTAAACTACTAGTTTTAATTCAAATGTTCATATTTTATCCTTTCATTACTTTAAGAATGAAAGAGGGATGTAGGGATGTAAGCAAAATTTTCTTTGGACTGAGCTTTGAAAAACAATCAATCAAACAAAATATTTTGAGGTTTTCAGTTATTTAGCATAGTGAGAAAAAGCTAAACTCAGATTTTGGTGGCTTCATTGACACGTCCATGAAAATTTATTGGCAGCAATACACAAGCAGTTCACTACAGCCTGTTTCTGGAAAGTTATTTTCATTCAAGTTCCAAAGCTGTCTTAGATTCAGGTATTTCCAGTCTCCCATCCAAGTATTTGGATTGAACCGGTTTTGATTCTTTCAGGGGAGGTAACACACACAAGACTAACATATACACCTTCCTTTCAGTTATTACAAGAAGTGTTTAAGATGTGTTTGTATATGTGCACATGCTTCTGAAGGAAGCCTTTCTCCTTCCATTCTTTAAAGTCCCTCCCCCCCAACTTTGGTATATTTTAATCTATTTTTTTTAACTGGTAGTCCCCTGGAGAGTGGAGGGAAATCCCTGGCAACTGCAGACAGGTAAAACCTGGGTCCTGAGTGGTGCAGGAGAGGACTAAACCCAACACAGGTAGCGGAGTGGGGGGACAGGCAAAGGCAAGCATTGCCACTGTAGAAAAGCCGCCAGTGGGAGGGAAAAAGTGGGAGGGAAGCCACTTGCTGGGTGATTAGGTTGCTGTTTAATTGTGGCTGCTCAGAAAATGGCACCCACTTTTGGGACAAAGTCAAGTCCAGTGGCCCAGGAACACTGGGGGTGGGGTGGCATGATTGGTAGCAGAGATGGGGTGGAAAGTAGGCACGAGGCCTGTGGAGGGTAGGGGCAAGAGTGGAGGGCTGGCACTGCAGGGTCTCTGTGATTGGTTGTAAGGGAAAACGACTGTGGGGATACTTCAGTTGCTAAAATTTTGAAACAGGCTTTGTGGCTTGGGGGAGAGGCTGTTCTAACTCTGAATGGTACTTAAGTAATCTCTGTTGTATCTCAAGGCTTCAGATTCTTAGTACAGGTTATCAATAGCTGGTATCTTATGAAATCTGAAGACAGAAACTAACTTGCATGAACCAAACTTGATATAACAAGCAAAAAAAAGTACGTTCAACACAGGAACCCGTGAAGATAGGCTCACCCCAGACAGTGTCAATAGTAGCAGTGTTGCAACCACCTCTTGGCTTGTGTTTTTAGATTCAAGACAGTACACTTTAGGAGTAACAGTGGAAACTATTTAAAAGGAGAATTATTAAGACAAAGAAATTTAGAAGATAAATACCAAGAAAAGAGCCAAAATTATTTTCAAGTATAGAAAAATTAGGATGGAAGAGACTGAAAAGAGGACAAAAAACTATTCTTTTTATTCAGTGACAAATACTACCCATATTTTAGCAAAATAATGTAGGTATATAACTTACAGACAAAGGAGAAAGACTACCGCTCCCTCCAGGTTAACCATCAATGCTAATAATCTCCAGGAGCGAATGAGATATCCTAACAAAGCATACTGAGCAATTCCCACAGCAAAGAAGAGGCAACCAAGTGATCCTATTATAATGCAGATAGGGGGGAAAGTGTTATTGACAATTTTGTAGTGACTTCCAAAGTGATGATTTATTAGACAAGCGGAGAAGAACAAATATGCAGACCTTGTTCATAATACATAAACAACTGCAGTTAAATGCAGTTAAAGAACATTCAAAACTCTGAAAAGTGGTAGATGCCATCCAAAAAGGCTGTTATAGACATATTCCAACATTCAAAATGTAGTGCAGTGTAGTCCAGCGCAGAGTAAAATGGTACTATCACTTCTTAGTGTCTTGAAATTCTCCCTCTTTTGATGCAGCCTAGGATTGTATTGGCTTTTTTGGAAGCCACAGCACACCGCTCATACTTAAGTGGTTTCTATTAGGACACCTAGATCCCTCTCACACTTATGTTGAGTCCTATTCCAAACCTGGGTCTTTTTACAGCGGGTCTATGACAATTCGCCACAGCCAACCTGTCACAGCCAACTCACCATGGCCAGCTTGTTGCGGCCAACTCACTGTGGGACAACTCACTGCGGGACAAGAGTTAGACTGATATCAAAGAAATGGTGGAATAGAATCATTAAAGAAAGGATGCAAAAGGAGGGACAGAATGAAATGTAAATGACAAAAATTAAAATATTTTTTTAATTTATACGAGTTGTCCCATGGTGAGTTGTCCCATGGTAAGCTGGCCATGGTGAACGGGCCATGGCAAGTTGTCTGCAGCGAGTTGTCCCATTCCGTTTTATGGCTTCTGGGCTGCATATAGCCCTTTGGCTGTCCTTGTCTAGCCTGCATACTGTAAGTCAATTGGGAATTAGAAATCAAATGTAAATAAGTATACACCATGCATGCAATACAACTACATTGCTTTTATTTTGGAAACTAATTTTTTTCAATTTATGTATGTATGTGACTGCGCACGCTTACGCACCATCACAGCCCTATTGGTTCAGGCCTCCACAACTGTCCCAATTCCTCTTGTAGCCTCTTGGGAAAATTAATTGGCCACATCTAGTCTACTCTATATCTATGTACTTGGTTTTTCCTGCCTAAGTGTGGGATCTTGCTTTTCTCACCATTGAGCTGCCTCTTACTGGATAAGACCCAATATTCAAGTCTCTCAAGGTCCTTTTGGAACTTGAGCCTATCTTCTACAGTGTTGGCTATTCCCCGCATCTTAGTGTCACTGTCTTAATTCTCTGCAATTTCTGGCACAGGTAACATGACTTAGAATAAAAATCAAAGTTTAATTCAGAAAACCTATTTTTGCACTCCACAATAAATAGACAAACTAGAAAACAATTTTCCCAGGAAACTGACCATGATTGAAAAAGGAGGTATGTGATTCCCAAAGCAGAACATTTTTCCTTTGAATTAGCTTTAACTTCAATCCATAGAAGGTATGCCAGTCAAGTCAATTCCAAATGTCTCTTTACCGTGTCAGTAAATTCAACTCTCTCCCAAATTTCTCATTTTGAGAGAGCTGTTTCATTCCCAACCCATCTATATAGAGCAGGCTTGTCAAACTGGCCGCAGGCTGGATGTGTCACACACAGGCCACGCCCACCCTGGCTCCACAAAGGCAAAAAAAAATTACAATACATCACGATATGTCACGTGACATGATCAAGTTTGATATCCATGGTATAGAATATACAAGCAATTGAGACCACCTTTCTTCCTCAATCTCCCTGTAAATTAGTCTCAATCCTTCATGGTTCCAACTCCCTTCCTAGCCACATTTTCAATCTCCCCACTTTTCTGTCATGATCTTGAACCTTCTTACCATTCATTCCTTACATGCTCATGGCCCAACTCACTCTATTTTCTGTCTTTTCATATTTGTTTCAACAGAGATAGTTAGAAACAAACAAGCACTGATCCTCTTTTCCCCCCAAGCAACACTTGTTATTCAATCAGAAAGGAAACAGGCAGCAGCACTGATGGCCCAACTACCAGGAAAAGGAACAGTACTGTACAAACATTTTGGGTAATTTTTTAAAATTTAAAATTTGAATTTTAAAGATTCAAAAATTCAAGCAACTTATTACATAGGAGGGCAGATGACATTATAATATCCACAGATATGGGCAATAGAGGGCAACCAGAATGAACTAATTAAATAAGATAAATACTTAAACCATTATTATAGACATTTGCTTTTATATTCAAGAATAATTTGCCATTAACAGACAGAAACAGTGGGTACAATTACAATTTTATACCAAACTGATGCCTGACATATTCTGAACATTCAAACATCTCTCGAGAAATAAGAATTAGGAGGGAACTCACAGGATTTAAGATGAATCTATTAGAGAACTGAATGTAATATATTATAGTTTCATTGCAGATTATTAGACATGTAACATCATTAATATATTTTATTTAAAAAAATAAATTAAAATATTTTAATTGAAAGTAGTAAAAGAACTATACTATAAAAATATATTTTATGAGAAACATAACTGTAGTCATTTCTAAGAATTTATTATTGTATAGTTTCTATTCTTAGTAGATACTCCCGTGACCCGTCAAAACCGCGGTCCACAAAAGTGCGCTCGACGAAAGCGCGCATTTGACGTCATCACAGCGCGACGAAAAAAATAAAAAATTGAAATAAAAATAAAATTAAAGCAAGCCGATTCACATAAAGGTAAGGGTTAGGTTTAGGGTTAGGGTTAGGTTAAGGGTTAGGGTTAGGTTTAGAGCGTTAGGGTTATGTTTAGCGTTAGGTTAAGGGTTAGCGTTAGGTTTAGCGTTAGGTTAAGGGTTAGATTTAGGGTTAGGTTAAGGGTTAGGTTTAGGGTTAGGTTTAGGGTTAGGTTTGGGGGGGGTTAGGGTAAGGTTTTCGCTTTATTTTTACATTTATCAATCACAGCGCGATGTTTTTGTCGCGCTGTGATGACGTCACGTACGCGCTTTCGTCAAGAACGCTTTTGTCTACCGCGGTTTTGTGGTGGAACCGATACTCCAACTTCAGGACTACATTTCAAAATGTTCTCAAGATAAAATTTTGCCACACTGAAATTAGACTAAGGGCAAATGGTGGACTTCTACATAACAAGAATTTTAAAAATGGAAAAACCAAAAACATCCCATTTCTTAAATAATAAATAAAACACAATCTCAAAATAAATAAGATACAACCTATCTGATTCTTCCAAATACATTACTGCAAACATTTATTGGATCCCATATGAACTGAGCTCATATGGGATCCTTCAAAAAAGCAGGGCTCCTAGGATTAAAATACTAAAGATGGGAGGAAGAAAGAAAATAGAGGACAATTAAGAAAAGAACTGCTGATAGCTTAAAGTCAAGATCAAGGATTAAGATCAAAAAGAGAACAAAGGCAGGTGTGAAAAATGCAATGAGAACAGCAGTGGGTGCACGTTAAGACAGAAGCAGAAACAAGTCCAAGAGATGGGAAGAAACATTCACATTCAGAGAAAATGAAAACAGAAGGGTTTACATTTAATGTAAACCAAATCTGCCATTCCCAAATAGCACTTTGGCAAATCTGCTATAGTGATGGGTAGAATCATATTACATGCAGATATTACATGTGGTCTTTGTTTAATGACCACGGATTCAGCAATTGTTCAAATTTATGAAAGCACTGAATAAGAGGTAGCTCTCAGAATTTTGGCAAACACAGCACGCCAGTTATGAGATTGCAATTTGCAATTTTCGTACTGGCTTCCCACAAGCACAGTCAAAAGGGAAGCTAGGGCCACAGGAAGTCCTTGCTTAATGACCCACATGCACCTCATCTAATGACCACAACCAGAACTGCTAAAATGTCTGTTACTAAATGGTACATTTAGGTGGATGATATACATCTCAGAAGGCATTATCACCTTGGCATGGTGAGGAAGCTCTTTAATGAAAGTGATGGTGACAGAAACATAAGCTTCTAGATTGGATTACCCTCATTGGCAAGAGGATAAAACCCTTGGGCAATAAAAAGAAAACAGCCAGACTCTATAGAGACACATTCAATAGGAAAGGAAAGAGCTCTCAGTCAAGAACTCTAAGAAGTAGAGTAAAATATGGAAAATGAGATACATTTTTAAGATCAGAAAAATCAAAGAAAAACTTATAGCTAAGATATGAATACAAGAACAATCACACATCTATAACAAAGGCAAATGGAAATACTATACTGAAACCTTTTACAAGCAGGATTAAAGAAGAACAAAACCATCTAAAGAGATAATCTATTCAGAAACCAATTCCACTAGATAGTAAGGTGACAAACCAGCTGTCAAAAAGGGAAGTGCCAGTCTAAATAAAATGCCCATTGAACTGTTTAAAACTTCAAGAAAGAGGGCAATTAAAGTGCTAACTGCTCAGATTCAACAAATGGACGAACTAATCTGTTTTGAAGAGATACTGACTATTCTTCTGAAGGCAATGATTAGCAAGCATAAACTTACATATATAATGTAAACACCTGGTGTACTAGAAAAAAGTTTGGCAAATTTGAGATTAGAAGATGGAACAACAGGTGGTTCAGGTAGATATATATAGATAGATAGGATCAGAGATATCACTCATGAGCTGCAGATTATCATTCAGAATATGATGATCAGAATATGAAGCATTATCTATAATGTTACCAGGAATTGAGCTTAATTCGATGGCACCTGACTAAACTATATGTATATTTGTAAGGATTTTTTTTTAAAATCACAAACGATTTACAAGACTGACAGAAGCTAAAGCTAATCATATGATACACAGGTCATTCCTGGGCCCAGCAATAGAGTACCAAACAATTTCCATCCAGTCTCCAACTTTCCTTTCTGGGGAAGATTGCCGAGAAGGTGGTATACTTGCAGCTCTTAGGGCTCTGGAGGAAGGGAATTATTGGGAACCACTGCAGTCAGATTTCACATCAAGATGAGAACTAAGATGGCATGGGGCATATTCATGGATAACCTCTGGAAGACCCTAAATGGAGCAGTGTATCCATTCTGGCAATCCTGATACCTCAGTGGTTTTTAATATTTATTTATTTATTTATTTATTTATTTATTTATTTATTTATTTATTTATTTATTTATTTATTTATTTATTAATTATTTAACTTATATACCATTGTTCATGGTAGTTGGATCAATTCAGAGGACTGGCAGCAGGGAGTCATGGTTCTCCAGTGGTTCTCCTCTTTTTTGGAGGTGGATCCCAGTCAGTGTAGGAGGAAGACAAAGACCCAGTCATAAGTCTCTGCTTTGGAGAGTATCACAGGCTCAAACTCACTCCCAGCTCTTATTTAATATCTATATGAAGCTTCTGGGTGAGAATATCTATCAGCACAGAATCAAACATCATGATGACACATTATGAAATTAACATTATACATGTGTAGACAAACTACTTGTTAATTTTTAATATGTGATGTAGCTTTTAATTATTAGTGAATTATCTTGAGTATTTGCTATGAGGGTAAATCTGAAAGATCTAACCATTAAATCTGTACCTGCCAATGCCCAATAAGCAGTTCCCAAACATTCATTCAACAGGACAAAAGCAACCAGTGACATTCCACCATTCATTATTCCAACCAAGAAACGAGAAACTGCAAAAAACTCATATGTAGGAGAAAATCCATTAGCAACAGCAAATACAATGTCAAGGCCAAAACCTAGAAGAGAAAGAAAAAAAAAATCCTTTAGAACTATTTGATAGTGTTTAATGCTGATTTTATTGATTTCCTCCCCAAAATCAAGCACGTTTATAAAACAAAATCATTTAGTATTAAAATGCATTGAGTTACTCAAAAACAGTAGACACTAGTTACTAATCTTGGTTAAGAATGAAAGTATATTGTTTCAGATTAACTTTTAAGAAAATTCACATGACTCACTTTGTGGAAAAAGAAGAAAAAAACCTTAAAGACCACATTTGATTAAAACTAAAAATATCTGATGTTTGGAAGTGCTTTAAGTACCTTTTGATTGAACTATGAAGCCAAATATAATTGTACAATCAATATTTATCTCCTGTCTTATACAGGTAATCCTTGATTTACTACATTTGGGACCATAGTATCTGTTGCTAATGCAGTTATAAAATGTGACATCACATTACATCACATCACACAATAGCAGCAATCCTGGCACTCCTCATTTCCATCGTTAAACAAATTCTACTGGTCATTAGGTGAGGACTCATTGCAATCAAAGCCATCCCTGGCTAGGTTTTGCCCAGTCAAAGCCTTGGCTTTTCTAAGGTAAGAGATTGACTCCCCTTCAACTCTCCCCAATTGTCTCTTCCCCATCATCTCTGTCCTTTTGCACCTTGCCTTGAGGATGGCAAGAGCCACAAAACCATGCAACTTTGTGCTGGCGGAGTTGAGATAGCTGCTTACAGCGTGAGGCTTGAGGCAGCATTTCTCAGGGGCAATGGTGGCAATGGGGTTGTAATAGGGGGCAGTTGTAATAGGAGACAGTGGCAACCGGACAAGACTGGTGAAGGACCCAGGCCTCAACTACATCCTCACCCTAATACTGATACCAAGGAGTGCCACTGTGCAAGGTGGCTAAAACGCAGCCAGGGAAAGTCGTAGCATTTCCGCAGTTGTAGTGTGGATGAGCTGCAAAGTGGCTGAATGTTGATCATCTGAACAATGGAAGTGCTGCAAAGCCATATTTTCAAGGACCAGTCATAAATACCTTTGTTCAGAGTTACCATAATTTTGAATGGTAATAAACTAAGGACTATGTAGAGTGATTTCCATTTCTACACATTGGAAACCACCCATTTGATATGATATGGTTACTCGAGCAACAATATTTATAGAATCATAGGGCTGGAAGGGATCTTGGGAAATTTTCAAGTTCAGTCCCCTGCCCAAGGCAGATCTTACATTATCCTGAGCAAATGGCTGCTCAATCTTTTCTTGAAGACCTCCAGGGACAGTGCACCCACAATTCTGGGAGACAAGATGTTCCATTGGTTAATTGTTTTCACTGTGAGGAAGTTTATCCTTAGACCCAGATTGAATCTCTCTTTAACAAGCTTCCACCCACTGCTTTTTGTCCTGCCCTCAGGTACTTTGGAGAATAAGTCGAACCCCCCCCCCCCCCCGGTGGCAGTCCCATAATTTGGCTGGACAGACCTAATCATTCCTTGTACAATTTATCCCACAGACCCCCCTTAGTTGCTCTTCTCTGCATTCTTTCTACAATCTCAATATCTTTTTTATAGCATGGTGACCAGAATTGGACATAGTATTCTAAGGGTGGCTATACTATTACACCATAAAGTAGTACTATTATGTCTTGTGATCTTCATGCTATTCTTCTGTTGATGCAGCCTGGGACTGCATTGGCTTTTTTGGTATCTGTAGCACACTGCTGGCTCATACTAAAGTGTGGTCCACTAAGATACCTCATTTCTAGGTGCAGGTATTACTAGGTACATTACTCAGTAAGAAATTCCCATGTGCTTTCTCATTCTGAGGCACCAACTGTTTTTCTGTGATGGTTGGAGAAATTAGTTATCAATTGGAGAGATTAGTCAATCAAAGAGGCTCTCAATTGCTACACATATTGCTTCTTCCACAAACACATATTTCAGAGAAAAGTTCCTTCCCTTCCATGTGCAAGAAGGTGGAATAAAGAATAGTAAATCCTGCAACAAGCCAATTAAACTTGGCTACCTGAGGATTTACTCAGCTTTCTTGGTCATCATATTTCCAAGGATTAAACAGAGAAGACCAACATTTTCTACTAAATTCTAACACAACTTACCTATAAGGAAGACTTTTTTCCTCCCAAAACGATCTGATAGTTGCCCAAAAGTAATTACTCCAACAAACACACCGCCAAAGAAACATGAACTGGCAACACTGATCTTATATGAAGTATTGCCAATTAAAAACCACTATGGACAGAAAAGAGAATGTTAGGTAGAATCTAATGGAACTTATAAGAATTACTGAATCTTTCAACAAGAGGAAAATTAAACCCTGTTCAAAACTAATCTTCCGTCTTTCATTTTTCAGATATTCTATTTGACAGATGGCTATCTAAGAACAATAGAAAAGAGCACACTGACATTCCTGATGCAAACTGAAAAGGATATGAATTATTTATCACATCAAGTTTCATTCAGTATCCTCCCTTGGATTCCTATGCTCAACCACAGAGCCACTAAGACACCAAACATCCTTTTAAACACTTAGTCTGCAAACTTGAGAGTCAGATTCAAATGAAGCACCAGGGCTGGGGAAAATTCTAAAGGCCCTTCTTAAGGTTTCAGGAAAAATGCGTAATACATGTTTAGAACTGTATTGACTATCAGATCCCCCAGAGAATAAACTAATCACTGCCATTACTACAATTGTTGAAATTGCAGGCAGGGCTGTCTAGAATATAGTTATACAATACCTAAACAAATTGATTTCCAGAGAGATATGAGTAGGGTTGGAGACCAAAGAAAACAGTAGTGTCAACCATCCCGTTGAAACTGTCTCCCCCCCCCCCCCGCCCCGCATTGCTACTGTCAGGTTTTCAGCTTATGAAGCTTGGATAGGAGAGGCAGCCGTGACAAATAGTCACTGAAATAACTCTTATTCTTTCAGAAAAAGAGATTGACAAAAAACACAATGGCCTTTTAGGTTGGTGGTTAAATTTCCTAGATTTTTTTAGAGATTTTTAGAGATTTTATTAATATTTGTAGGCCGCCCTTTTCCCTGGGGGGACTCAGGGCGGCTCACATAAAATCGGGGAAGGGGAATACAGACATTAAGATGAGACATATAATAAAATAGTAAACAACATACATTCATCATTCGGGAGGGGAACTATCCTTGTCCCCAGGCCTGACGGGCGAGCCAGTTCTTCAGGGCTGTGCGGAAGGCCTGGACGGTGGCGAGGGTGCGAATCTCTACGGGGAGCTCGTTCCAAAGGGTCGGGGCTACTACTGAGAAGGCCCTCCTCCTTGTAGTTGCCAGCCGACACTGGCTGGCCGATGGTATACGGAGGAGGCCTAATCTATGTGATCTTATTGGTCGTAGGGATGTAATTGGCAGAAGGCGGTCTCTCAAGTATCCAGATCCACTGCCATGTAGGGCTTTATAGGTGACTAATAGCACCTTGAAGCGCATCCGGAGATCGACAGGTAGCCAGCGCAGCTCGCGGAGGATAGGTGTTATGCGGGTGAACCGAGGTGCACCCGCAATCACTCGCGCGGCCGCATTCTGTACTAGCTGAAGTCGCCGGATGCTCTTCAAGGGCAGCCCCATGTAGAGCACGTTGCAGTATTCCAGCCTAGAGGTCACAAGGGCCCGGGTGACTGTTGTGAGAGCCTCCCGATTCAGGTAGGGTCGCAACTGGCGCACCAGGCGAACCTGGGCGAATGCCCCCCTGGTCACAGCCATTAAATGGTGGTCAAACGATAGCTGTGAGTCCAGGAGGACTCCCAAGTTGCGAACCCTCTCTGAGGGGTATAGAATTTGACCCCCCAGCCTGAGTGATGGAATATTGGTCGAATCTCTGGGAGGGAAACACAACAGCCACTCGGTCTTTTCTGGGTTGAGCACAAGCTTGTTAATCCTCATCCAGTCCATAACAGCTTCGAGGCCACGGTTCATCACGTCTGCCGCTTCATTGAGTTGGCACGGGGCGGACAGATACAGTTGAGTATCGTCCGCATATTGATGGTATCTAATCCCGTGCCTGCGAATGATCTCACCCAGCGGTTTCATGTAGATGTTAAATAGTAGGGGGGATAAGACCGAGCCCTGAGGCACCCCATAAGTTAGGGGCCTAGGGGACGATCTCTGCCCCCCCACTAACACCGACTGCGACCTGTCCGAGAGGTAGGAGGAGAACCACCGCAACACGGCGCCTCCCACTCCCACCTCCCGCAGTCGTCGCAGAAGGATACCATGGTCGATGGTATCGAAAGCCGCTGAGAGGTCGAGGAGAACCAGGATGGAGGAATGTCCTCCATCTCTGGCCCTCCAGAGATCATCGGTCAATGCGACCAAAGCGGTTTCTGTGCTGTAACCGGGTCTGAAGATTTTAGGGTAGTATCCAGAAACCATCAAATTAATGAATAAATTCCCCATAAAAGAGTTAGGAGTTGATGTTTTTCAGTGAATAAAGTAATTTTTATAATTGTATTTATTTATGCTTTCTTATACTTTCTATTTTTCAAGGCCTTTTAAAGCTAAATTTAATACCAAAAACATTCATCAAAAACTACTTATTTGCTATCAAATTACTTTTATGTACTTCTGCAAAACAATTAACATTTCAAACTTGCTGATCAAAGCTGTTCAATAGAAATTTTGGAGTACTATGAGTCTCATATCAATGAGGAGGGAATTCTATTTCTGCTTTGACATCAAGGGGCTCCAACTTAATGGCTGACTTTCAGAGTGAACCTAGGATAACTGACTGCAGCCAACTCACCAGCAGCAGCTCACCACCAATAGCCTCTGTCATGTTGCGGCAGGAGAACTCCACACAGCCAACTTGCCAAGGGGATAACTTTCCACGGGTGGCTGGAGGGAGAGCTGGGTGCGTGAGTGAGCAAAAGAGCTGGCAGAGTGCAGAGTGGTGGCTGGGGGCATCACACTTTCACATTCCTTGCTGCCACTGCTGCTATCACTGAGCTCTAGGCCAAAGAGGCTAAAGATGGCAATGGTGGGTGGAGTGTGTGGCAGTAGCCGGGGTCACCCCATTTTCACACTGGCACCAACATGGGATGTGTTGGAGGTTCTATGTTTGCAAGAGAGCATTCCTGATAGCTATTATCTGGCTTGAACAATAATTAGTGAAACTGATTTTATAACTAAACAGAAGCGATATCCATTTACTGGGAATGCATTACAGGGATAGGCAAAATCTAGTACCTAGCAAAATCCTACCAGAAGGACAGTCTAAGCATTCTGTGTTTTGTTGGTGGGTGGGATGGGGGATACAAAGGCAGAAGGAAGTTATTTGAAATATCATCATCTAGATAGGCAGAACAGGCAGAACTGTAAACAAAGAGGAAGCAAAGAATACATTCTTTAAAATGTATATCTTGCTGCTCCACTGTGGACAAGTCATGAGTACTAAGAGTCAGTGTCATTGGAGTCACACCTCCAATAAGAGTTTGGCAAGGTGAGCAAGCAGAAAGAACGAACTGGAATCTGGCGTTAGAGATTTAGGGGGAGGCATTTTTTCATATTTCTTTTCTTATTTTCTCTTTCTTTCCTATTTTTTTTGATCCAGACTATTACTAGGTCGAGAGGCAATTTCCAGGAGCTCATAACTACCAAATGCAAACAGGAAAGAGCTACATGGAAGTGTGTTCACAGACGACATCAAGGAAGGGTTCAAGCAACATAAATTAGGAAAACATCATGACTTTCAAAGTGTGTATGACATTGGTTTTCCTGCCTGAGGAGAATGTAAACAGCATTTTTTACATTTATATAACAAATATATGGAAAATATGACTCGAAGGAACAAGAGCGTCGGAAGCTCAGGAACTGTGCTGTCTTCTAGATGCCTATATTCAAGATGTGATGGAAAGATTATCAAAACCATTGAAACCCACTAACAATTTTCTTTTCTCAATGTCTAGATGTCTACAGATGCAGCAATGAAATCACTTTATAAAGACAAAAATCTCATGTTCTTTCTATGAAGAAAAAAACAGTGAATAAGGATTTTCCTCTCCTCAGGTGGTGATTACTGGACAATAAAGGCTTTTTCAGATGGTCCTTTCTTCCATCCTTCACTAAGTTTCTATTAACAGCTCAGTCGCTATTCTGGGAAATTCTGCCTTTAAAACAAGGTTCATTTAATTTGATTTTTTTCCAAAAGCTCAACATTGCTGCTTACGACTGCAAGTTCTAATATACCCGGGAGGGTGAATCGGTGGCACACGTGCTGGCACGCAGAATCATTTGTCAGGGCATGCGAGGTGTTGCCCTGTCAGCTGGCCAGGGCGCATGTGCGTGCTGGCCAGATGATTTTAGCCATTTTTGAGGCCATTTTTTTACCCTCCCCAGGCTCTAGAGGCATTAAGGAGCCTGGGGAGGGCGAAAAAGGCCTCCCCCACCCCTCCCGGAGGCCCTACAAAGGCTTCAGGAGCTTCCCTGAAGCCTCTGGAGTACAAAAAACTAGTCCTACGTGCAAACTGGAAATTCAGGAACGGACTTCTGGTTTGCTTGTAGGGCTGGTTTAAGCCGTCCGGAGGCTTCAGGCGGCTTCCCTGAAGGCTCCTGAGGATGAAAAAGGACCTTATGAGCAAAACGGAAGTCTGTCCTAAACTTCCAGTTTGCCTGTACGGCCAGTTTTTTGCGCTCCAGAGGCTTCAAGGAAGCTCCTGAAGCCTCCGGAGGGCTGGGAAGGCTTTTTCACCCTCCCCAGGCTACTCTAAAGCCTTTGGAGCCTGGGGAGGGCGAAAAAAGCATGCAAAAAATGGGAGGGAGCACCTGTCATGCGTGCATGCATGCTGGGGGTCACGGATTGCATTATGGGTGTGGCACACCAGCGCACAACCCCCCTGCGCTCCCCCTGCTTTTGGCACGCGAGCCAAAAAAGGTTCGCCATCACTGTAATATACTAACATTATAATATTCAGCCTTTTCACAGAAATTGTTATGCTTCATACCTCAGAGGCTATTGATGTAAAATTCTTGTTAAAATGTACATATTTATGAAGGTCATTCCAATTGGCTGTTAGAAGCCACTTTCTAAAGTTGTTTTCTTCAATAGTTGTGTCATTACTATGGCTATGATTAGGTAGTATTCCTTCAAGATCCCAGTGATAAGGTGGTATTGCTCCTACTAGTGCAATGAGGAGAGCTTCACTGGCTACATAGAGCTGAAACAAGAAAAAAATAACGTCAAGATCAATGCCAGAAAAACAGACAACATTCAAAGCCTTCAAAAATTGAAGAGCCAGTTTGGTCTAGCAGTTAAGGTACCAGGCTTGAAAGGAGAAAATCATGAGTTCAAAACCTGCCTTAGTCATGAAAACCAGGTGGGTGACTTTGGGTCAATCTCTCTCTCTCAGCCCAACCCACTTCACAGGGAAAAATAGGAGGATGGTGTGTGGGATATGTTCATCACCTTGAGTTATTTGTAAACATAATAAAGGGAGGATAAGAGCAGCATGGTGTCCTAGTGGTAAAGATCCTCAATTCCCACTTGGAAGGTTGAGAGTTCAAGCCTAGATAGTGGCATATATTTCTCACCTAGGACACAAAGAAAAAATATCTGCTGCAAAGTCTACATGATTTCAGGGCATCTGGCAAGTAAACGCTCAGCTTCATCCAGTTGTCTTGACTCTACCCCACATTAAGGGATTGCAGATTCATAAAAAGTGAGTTTTAATAAAGGCAGGAAATAAATAAATAAAAAAACCAAATAAATTTCAAATAACAAATTTCTTAAAAGTGAAAAGGGTGATCTTTTTATCTCTTGGATTATACTGGACTTCAAATACTACCAAATCAACTCTTTGGATACTTCAATTACAACTTGTTCACACTAAGATATATATATGGCTGAGCTTTTGCCTGCCCATGAAACCATTATAAAATCTGACCAACTTCAATCAGTTTGAGTGAAATAGAAAAATCTGATAATTCAGACTTCTTGGTGTACTTGAACTATAAAAAAAATACAGTGAATTGACAAAATGATTCAATGTATAGTTGTAAAGTCTTTACTCAACAAGCACACAATGTTAACCAACAAAGAGCCGAGGTGGCGCAGTGGTTAGAGTGCAGTACTGCAGGCCACTTCAGCTGACTGTTAGCTGCATTTCGGCAGTTCAAATCTCACTGGCTCAAGGTTGACTCAGCCTTCCATCCTTCCGAGGTGAGTGAAATGAGGACCCAGACTGTGGGGGCAATATGCTGACTCTGTAAACCGCTTAGAGAGGGCTGAAAGCCCTATGAAGCGGTATATAAGTCTAACTGCTATTGCTATTGCTAAATGACTCATACATTTTAAACCATGCACTTTCTACATCTCAAACTTCCTTCGATTGATTTGCACACAAAACATGATTTAATATTTTCAGTCATGTCTTTTGCCATTAGACAGCTTGTGTAGTCTGTCTAAATTCTCCTGGAAGTTTATAAACAGGGCTGAGGCGTCTCATTTAAAACAGACAGCACACCTTTTCACCACCGTCTTGCTCTCTTAATTGCCCCTTAAATTCCCTGCATCCATTTTTCTTGCGGGTTTTGTACGTGAACCCTCACGCCACCAGGACAGACGTTCCTTCCCGTCGTAAATCGCACACTGCGCTTTGCGAACCCTGCCCTACCCAGGACCAAAAGCGGCCCTTTCCTGATGGGCCATGCGAGCATCCCGCCCCTCTCGGCAAGAGATGCCCCTCGGGAGTCTTTCTCACCTGGAGCAGCACCGCCATCAAGACGCAAAGCCACACCTGGAAGGGACCCATCTGACCCACCAGAGAGAAGGCCTCCTCCACCTCCATGGCGATACTCGCGAGGTGGCGGCCTTCCTCCTCTTCTCGGGTCGCGCATCCCCTTCCCCAGAACGCTGTTTTCCGGAGCCAAAGTGAAGCAGCGCTAACAGAGCAATCGGCACCCAAGAAGCAGAGGGCAGAAGTACGTATTCGCAGAAAGGAATCCCGACTTCCGCTCTAGGAAAGCCGTTCAGCTGGCTAAGAGATTTCCGGGTTGTGTCGGACGTCGCCTTTGTCCCGCGGGATAGGTGCTCATTTCAGAAGATGTAGCTGAGGTTGGGCGTTAGGGGGCGCTGGTCTCCGCTCCTTCAGATTCTCCTTAAAACTGCGCCTTCGTCGTATGCAAAGTGAGGTTCAGGATGCAAAGTGGTTTGAAAACTAAGCAAATGAAGTCGACGACCTAGAGGCCCGGGAAACCGTGCAACACGGCTAATAAGGCAGGGCACTATTAACCGAGGCCCGGAGAAAGAATTCAGATTGCTCTCCTGACAGTTATCAACCAAGTTTCTTCAACCCAATTAAAATGATTGCATAAATGCAGCCATGATTTATTATGCAGGAGTAGGATTCAAACCAGCCCATTGTTCGATTCATACTATTTGGAAGAAATGGCAAGAATCCATTCTGTTCAGCATTTTAATGATTTAATTCCAATTTAGAGATTTGGTTCTTCTTAAGATGATTGAATCAAATATCTAAATATGTGAATGTACCTAATGCGAATCAGTTTTCTGATTCAGTTTAGACTTACCTTGAGTGCTCATTATTCCTACTTTGGGAATGATGAGTTTGTAAGTTATTTTCTATTGCCACTAACAACAGCTGATTACTCAAATTCAGAAGGGAGATGAACCCTCCTGACAATCACTAAAAGTTGCTCTCAGTTGCTAATAGAGAAGTATAGGCCAACATAATGAAGAGTCAGTACTGCTTTGGGGTGTGGAAGAACCCCTCCTTAGCATTTGGTTCTGCTTCAGCTACATTCCCTTAGTGAATTAGTGATAAGATATCACCACTGTGGGAGAAGCAGGCAGTTATTTTGTGGGGTGCTGCAGAGCTTGGTATTCTCTCCCTCTTTAACAAATTTAGTGGACCAGCAAAATGATATTGACATAAGTATACTTGGATTTCAGTAAGGCATTTGACAAAGTAGACCACAACCTACTTTTTGGGAAGCTAGAAAAATGTAGGATAGGCAGTATCACCACCAGATGGATTTGTAGCTGGCTGATAAACCGCACTCGATGTGTAGTTCTTAATGGATCTTCATGTACACAGAGGGAAGTAAACAGTGGGGTACCCTAAGATTCCATCTTAGGCCCATTAGTCTTCAACATCCTCATAAGCAATTTAGATGGGGGAATAGAAGGAGAACTCATCAAAATTGCAGACAACAAGTTGGCAGGAATAGCCAACACCGTGGGAGATAGGCTTAAGATATGGATGGATCTTGACAGATTTGAACACTGGGTCTTATCTAACAAAATGAAATTCAGTGCAGAAAAAAGTAAGGTTTTACACTGAGGCATGAAAAACCAAATGTATAGGTGTAGATTAGGTGAAACATGGCTCAATAGCAGTATTGTGAGAGAGATCTTTGCATCCTAATGCACAGTCACAGCAGGGTGATGCGGCAGCCAAAAAAGCCAGTGTAATCCTAGGTTGCATTAACAGGAATAGAATCAAGGTCATGTTAAATGTTAGTGTCACCTTGGTAACACCACACTTGGAATACTGTATCCAATTTTGGTCACAACAGTACAAAAAAGATGTTGAGACTTTGGAAAGAGTGCAGAGAAGAGCAACTAAGATAATTAAGGGTCTGGAGACTAAAACATATGAAGAATGATTGAAGGAATTGGGTACGTCTAGTCTAGTGAAAAGAAGAACTAGGGGCAACATGATAGCAGTGTTCCAATATTCGAGGAGCTGCCACAAAGAACAGAGTGGTCAACCTATTTTACACAGCACCAGAAGGCAAGACGAGAAGGAACAAATAGAAACTAATCAAGGAGAGAAGCAACCTAGAACTAAGGAGAAATTTTCTGACAGAACAATAAACCAGTGAAATGCTTTGCCTTCAGAAGTTGTAGGTGCTTCATCACTGGAGTCTTTTAAAAAACTCTACTTGCCTGAAGTTATTTTGGGTCTCTTGCTTGAGCAGAGGTTCGGACTAGGAGCTGCACTGTTTAAAGGACCACTATATTGCTACAGAAATGCATGAAACCAAAGACAAAAACCTCCTAGAATGCATATGGTGCAATATAAAAGAAAGAAAAAGAATGATATGGCCATAGGTATATACTATTGGCCACCCGATCAAGCAGAAAAAATAGATGTCCTTTTTGCTAATCAACTAACAAATATATGTAGGAAACACATTACAGTAGTAATGGGGGACTTCAATTACCCTGACATCAATTGGAAGACTAATTCTGCAGCAAGTGCAAAATCAAATAGGTTCCTAACCAACCTAGCTGACAACTTTGTTGTCCAAAAGGTAGAGAAGGGAATTAGAGGGACAACAATACTGGACTTAATTCTTACAAACAGAGAAGTGATGGAGTTGAAATTGCAGGAACCTTGGGTGAGAATGATCATGTCATACTAGAATTCAACACAAGCAATAGAACATAATGATACCAGAGGCTTAGATTTAAAAAGAGCTGATTTTAATAAACTCAGAGAGAACTTGGGAAGATTCCTTGAATTAAAATCCTAAAGGGGAAAACAATTCAAGAATCTTGGGAAACTGAAAAATATGATCATAAAAACCCGGACCAGCACAATACCAATGAGAAAGAGAAACAAGAAACTCAAGAAGAAACCATCGTGGTTGCACAAAGATCTCTCTGACAAATAGAAAAACAAAAATGAGAAGTACAAAAAATGGAAAGAGGGACATACAACTAGGGCAGAATATCAGCAGATAGCCAGAATCTGAAAGACGAAGTCAGGAAAGCAAAGACTCAGAATGAACAAAGACTTGCAACAAAAGTCAAAAATAATTTTAAAAAGTTTCTTCCAACATATAAATTACAAGAAAAAAATCAAGGAAACAATTGGTCCACTAAAGAGCGAAGGTGGCAAGGAAGTAACAGGCAACAGAGAGAAAGCAGCACTGCTTAACTCATTTTTTGCATCAGTCTTCATGCAAAAAGAAATTATAGCCCAACCAACCAAAAATATAACAGTAAAAGACAGACTAGAAATAAAAGTTAAAATAAGCAAAAAAAAAAAATTGTAAGAGAACACCTGTCTGATCTTGATGAATACAAATCACCGGGACCTGTCGGACTACATCCCAGAGTTCTAAAGGAGCTGTCCGATGTCATCTCAGAACCACTGTACCACATCTTTCAAAATTCCTAAGAGCACCAAGGAACTACCAGAGCACTTGAAAAGAGCTGATGTGATTCCTATCTTTAAAAAAAAAAAAGGGGGGGGGGACATCCAGGAAACTACAGACCAATCAGCCTAACATCAATACCCGGAAAGATACTGGAAAAGATAATAAAAAAACAGATCTGCCAATATCAAGAAATGAGTAAAGTAATAACTAGCAGTCAGCATGGGTTTGTTAAAAACAGATCATGGCAAACCAATCTTATTTCATTCTTCAACATAGTGACTAAATTAGTAGACCAGTGAAATACTGTGGACATAATATATTTAGTACTGCAAAATCCCCATTCCACTAACTGCTTTCCAGTTCCATTCTCCTGTTGAGAGCAACAAAAGAAGATCAGCTGGGAGGCAGCGGGGGTTATTTGCCGGTTCTCCGAATTACTTAAAATTTCCACTACTGGTTCTCCAGAACCTGTCAGAACTGGCTGAATACCACCTCTGATCAGTAGTCCCTGTGCTCAGTCTCAAGTCCTAGTCATCTTAAGTTTGGACTATTGCAATGTGCTCTACATGGGGCTACCCTTGAAGAGCATCTGGAAGCTATAGCTGGCATAGAGTGTATGATGTGGGCAGTTATAGGGCCCCCTAAAGTGGCTTAAATGACAACACCGCTTCGTGAGCTGTACTGGTTGCCTGTTCCCTTCTGAATGCAAATCAAGGTTTTGGTTATCACCTTTAAAGCCCTGTATGGCATGGGTCCAGGCTACTTAAGCAATTCTCTCACCCCGATGGGACTGGCCCACCCCACCCGCACTGGCAGAATGGACATACTCTGGATTCCATCAGCCAAGGAATTTTGGCTGGTGGTATCCAAAAGAAGAGCCTTCTCTGCCTTGGCTCCTGCCCTCTGGAGCATCCTTCCTCCTAGGTGAGATTGGCTCCCACCTGCCTTAAGACCTGGCTCTGCCACATGACTTGGGGACAAATGAGGAAGCTTCACACTGGAGGTGATTGACTAATTAAAATCTAATTCCACCTACCCCCCATTATGCATCCGGCTCTCTCTGTCATCTTGTGTTAATGATTTTATCTGCTGCGTTACCTTATAATGGGAGATTTTAATGTTTTTATGTTGTAAGCTGCCCAGAGTTGTTCGGCATGAGATGGGTATCAAATAAATTTCATAATAAATAAAGACTGTATTTTTTGGACTATAAGATGCACCGGTGTATAAAACGCACCAAGATTTTGAAGAGGCAAGTAAAAAAATTTTTTGTCCTCCCTGGCCCCCAGGAGCACTCTGCAGGCTTCAGCAGGGCTGGGGGAAAGGCAAAAACGCCCCCATTTTTGTGAAAAACAGTCGAAAAACAGAGTTTTTTGCAAAAACGGCATTTTCTCCTTTCCCGCAGCCATGCTGAAGCTGCAGAGTAGAGTTTTTCACCCATTGTTTGCAAAAATGGTATGTGGGGACCAGTGACGTGCAGTCAGCTTTAAGCCTGGTGAGGCACTTTTTAGACTTGTGGACTTCAACTCCCAGAATTCCACAGCCAGGCATGCTCAGTTCCGATTTAAAGCGACAGCATTTTTCCCCCTTGCAAAA
The DNA here is from genome assembly GCF_009769535.1 of Thamnophis elegans. NCBI lineage: Eukaryota > Metazoa > Chordata > Lepidosauria > Squamata > Natricidae > Thamnophis > Thamnophis elegans. The sequence continues at coordinate 92,515 of NW_022473919.1, read as the reverse complement.
TAAGTTTTCCCATTCTTTTTCTTCTCCCTCCCCCTCCTTCCTCCCTCTCTCCCTCCCCCCTCTCTCAAACAGACACACGCACACAGAGAACTTGGATCCCTCTCTCTCACTCACTCACTCTCAAACAAACACAAACGCAGAAGTTGGATTGGATATATTTTCCAAAGGCTTGAAAGCAGCTCCTCTGCCATACCCCCCCCCCATTCCCCTGCTGCCTTCCAATTGGAGCCTTTGATTGCAGGTGAATCACATTGCCTTTTCAAACTTGTAATCAGTGAAGCTGGGCTTATATACTTTTATCCAGCTGTGTGTGTGTGTGTGTGTGTGTGTGTGTGTGTGTGTGTGTGTTTGAAAAGGCAACATGGTTTTGTATGCAATCAAACTTTTTGAATTCCTCCCCCCTCCCCACACACGCACCTTTTCCAGCTGTTTCAGAGAGGATTTCAACTCTGCTTTTGCCTGCCCTCATGAAAAGAAAAAAAGCCTCTAAAAATGCCCTCTACAGGAGGCGAGAGAACACGTGTCTCCTCTGCATAAGAAATTTTTCGTCTTTTAACCCTTGCTTAACTCTGCTCAAGTGATCATAAAGCTAGAGTAAAGGAGGCCCGTAGTTCTCTTGCCTCCTACTGCAGTTAAGCATTAAGCAGAGTCATCCACTGTGACTCTGGCAGCAACTACCTCAGCCTTTTTCCTTTTAATTATTCTTTTCTTTTCCTCATGACGCTGGTGAGGCCATGCCTCCCCTGACTGCATGTCCCTGTGATGATGATGTTGGGTAATGAAATGTCTGTAAGCAATAAACCAAGCTCAGAGAGCACCAAGGACTCTACATTTCAACCCTGAGCTACAAAGATTCTCTTCCATTAGATCTCATCTTGCAAATTTAAACATGGGGGAAAATGTATTTTCTACAGTGTTTCTCCTATGTGGCAAGTTGGTGATGTTCTTTCATTTTTTTTCAACAACTGGGATGATAAAATATTGAATTAAATTGAATTCTTCGGCTAAAGGGGATACCACGGTGGATACAATTTTCCCAGGAAAACCTTCATGTAGGATTTTTTTCTTGTTTCTGCTGTTTTAAGTTTATAAAAATGCAAAAAAAGCAGATGAAACCACCACATATATGAGGAACCATGGGGATTTTAGAGTAAAGGTTTGCCATTTGCCTTTGGTATTAGAACAATGATATCCTTATTTTGGTGGCATGAGGGCACCCTTTGTCCCCCTTCATATTCAAAGATGCCCATTTCTTGTGAGCCATATAAGGCTCACCCCTAGCACCTATCCACAGCTAGATAAAATATTAAGGCCGTGTCATGAAACACTGATTGTGATGACTTTGACTGCTACACACATATATATATATCCAGGATCCCAATCCTTGTGCTGAGGTGTTGAGGAGTTGAGGTGCTGAGTAGCGGAGGAGCTGAGGTGCTGAATTGCGGAAGTGTTGAGAAGCTAAGGTGCTGAAGTACAGAGGTTCTGAAGTGCGGAGGTTCTGAGGTGCTGAAGTGCTGAAGTGCGGAAGTGCTGAAGTGCTGAGGTTCTGAGGTGCTGAAGTGCTCAGGCACTGAAGTGCTGAGGAGCTGAGGTGCGGAGGTACTGAAGTGCTGAGGTGCTGAAGTGCTGAGGAGCTGAAGTGTGGAGGTGCTGAAGTGCAGAGGTGCTGAAGTGCAGAGGTGTTGAGGAGTTAAGGTGCTGAAGTGCGGAGGTTCTGAAGTGCGGAGGTTCTGAGGTGCTGAAGTGCTGAAGTGCGGAAGTGCTGAAGTGCTGAGGTTCCGAGGTGCTGAAGTGCTCAGGCACTGAAGTGCTGAGGAACTGAGGTGCGGAGGTACTGAAGTGCTGAGGTGCTGAAGTGCTGAGGAGTTGAAGTGCGGAGGTGCTGAAGTGCTGAAGTGCGGAGGTGTTGAGGAGTTAAGGTGCTGAAGTGCGGAGGTTCTGAAGTGCAGAGGTTCTGAGGTGCTGAAGTGCTGAGGTTCTGAGGTGCTGAAGTGCTCAGGCACTGAAGTGTTGAGGAGCTGAGGTGCGGAGGTTCGGAAGTGCTGAGGTGCTGAAGTGCTACAGATCTGAAGTGCTGAGGTGCTGAAGTGCGGAGGTGCTGAAGTGCTGACTTCTGAGGTGCTGACGTTCTGAAGTGCAGAAGTGCTGAAGTGCTGAGGTTCTGAGGTACGGAAGTGCTGAGGAGCTGAGGTGCGGAGGTGCTGAAGTGCTGAGGAGCTGAAGTGCGCAGGTGCAGAAGTGCTAAGGTGCTGAGGTGCTAACGTGTGGAGGACCAGCGGATCCTGGTAAGGACACACTTCTGGAATTATGGTCCAGTGGGTCACAGGTCACACTTCTAGAGCTGAGATGCCATTGCCCACCTTGCACCAAGCCTTGATGATATGTTTGCTTTCAGTATTTAGTGAAATTGGGGGGGGGGCAGACACCTTGGTGGATGTCTGTAAAATCCTGTTGCCAATCCCCATTTTAAAGGCAGATAAATCATAGAATCAATATAGAGTATCAAGAAGACTTCTGCTATTTGTCGACCTCCGTTCTGATCAAACTTTGAAGGAAAAAAGCTGCAAACCTCAATAGTTGAGCTTGTTTTGCATATGAAGCTCTCATCACTATTGCAAATTTTGTTGATGCAATTGTGATGTCATGCGACCTCACAAAAAAGGTACTGTGAGGAAGTAACTTGTTGGGATACCTTTGCAGATTGGCATTTGGGAACAAAGTGAGAACTTTTCCCACACACTAAATCAAAACATGTACCTCTAGAAATTGTTTTGAATTGTTTGTGTCTGTTGTGGCATGAAAGAGAAAAACGTTCTTTGAATTGAAAGGCTCTTCATGGGGAATATTGACGGCCAGTTACATAGATCATTTGAGATAGTTCACAGATCCATGGCTGCATCCCAGTGGTGGGATTCAGCCAGTTCACACCTATCCGGGAGAACCGGTTGTTAACTTTATGAGCAGTTCGGAGAACCGGTTGTTGGAAGAAATCTCCTTTTGTTTTTTTCTACTTTAAGGGCTAATCCTGTAGGGAAGGCAGGAAGGAAACATTCTGGTGCTGTTTCTAGCCTAATCTTTATTGCCCTCCTTACAGAAACTGCCTCTCTGGTTAACCCTAATTACATTGTAACAGCTAAGGTGAAGCACCCATCGACCTGAGTGATATTGAGTTGGCCACACCCAAAGAGTCACATAACCACCGAGCCCCGCCTACCCAGCTGGTCATTAGGGCAGAGAACCGGTTGTTAAATTATTTGAATCCCATCACTGCTGCATCCCCTACATTGTAGGATTTACATTTTTAAAGCAATTTTAGTTTTGATCTTACCTGTTATAATCTGTTAATGTTTTATTTCATTTAGCTGCCTAGTGTTGCCTTTAGGTCAGATGGGCCACATATAAATAGGAAAATTGAATTCTGTGGGGTTTAGATAGGTAGGTTGTAGCTTCTAGGAACAATTGAAGGGTGGAAATCGCATGGGGAACAGGAATGTCTCTTACATGTTGAATTGTCTATCCATCTGCTTTCATGAAAAAGGTCATAAACTTCCTCTGTAAGTCATAGGAGATTGAAAAGTAGCTTAAGGTTATGGGACCTTATCAATTGGAATAGAAATGCCAAATATTTAGTTGAAAGAAAAAAAGGAAAAGGGAAACTGCTGAGGAGGGAAGGGCAACGCTTGTCCTAAAGGATCAGAGTAGAGGAATTTGAGGGCAAATGTAATTAACCAATCATGTCCTATTCTAGACATTGTCTCTCAAGTTTACATTCCAATTTTTGAAATAAAAATGTCAAAGCTATTCTGCCTTGTCACCTATTTCTTTATCTTTTAGTTTCCATCACTGATTTTACGATGGAAAAAGATCTGTTGAGAAAATTAAGAGAAAACATGAAGTGTCTCCAAAAAGTGGTAAGAGAAAATATTTGTTCATAGGCTGTCACAATAAACATGTGATGGAATCAGTGGTGGGATTCAGCCTGTCCGCACCTATTCGGGAGAACCGGTTGTTAACTTTCTAAGCAGTTCGGAAAATCGGTTGTTGGAAGAAATCTTATTTTGGTTTTTTCCACTTTACAGGTATAATCCTGTAAGGAAGGGAGGAAGGAAACATTCTGGTGTTGTTTCTAGCCTAATCTTTATTGCCCTGCTTACAGAAACTGCCTCTCCGGTTAACCCTTATTACATTGTAACAGCTAAGGCGAAGTCCCCAGCGACATGAGTGACATTGAGTTGGCCATGCCCACCTAGACACATGACCACCAAGCCCTGCCTACCCAGCTGGTCATTAGGACAGAGAACCGGTTGTTCAATTGTTTGAATCCCACCACTGGATGGAATGTATAAAAATTTAAGAAAGACAGACAGGCAGATTAGGTAGTTAGAGACAGACAGAAAGAATATTAATTGTGGTTTCTGTTACGCCACGTTTAAGGCATCAACTTGCAAACTCAGAGACCGACATTTCTTGCCCCACTTCAGAAGCAAAGCCAAGTGGCTCACCCTGAGCCAGTCAGCTTCTCTTAGCCCTAGGAAAGCAACATGGAATCACTTCTGAAAAACCTTGTAAGAGAACTGCAGGGACTCATCCAGCCATTCCCTGAGAATCATTAAAAACTTTGGGTCTTTGGTCATTGCAGGAGGAACAATCGAGACTTCCTCTTCTGACATCTACCACCGAAGAACGGAGACGTGCTGAGGTATATAATGTATACTTGTAGCTCACCTTAGAATATATTTATGAGAAAAATAAAAACAAATGATTTATTCACAATTGGTAATTGTGAATAATGCATGTGCAGCATATTTTATAGAGTATATATGTTCGCTTTATATTTCTACTATATGGATGAAATCCATACACACACACATCTATTCAATACAAACTAGTTTATTTGCAACTTCTATTCAAGAATGGCAATTGTCAGAGTTCATGCTCATTGTTGGTTGGCTCTTTCTTTGCCACATTAGCTAGTTTCTTTGGCCACATACAACACCAATGACAGTGAAATAAAATGTAGATGATTCAGATTTTGTTTGAACCACCATGTTTTGCGTTTCCTAAAGAAATGAACTAACACTAAATCGTTCTTTTTCTATCCCGGTGTGAATAATCTTTATTGCCTGTATTGAACATCTACAGCAATAAATCGGGAGTTGCACATTTGTGCTCATCTTGACATGCATGATCTTAATATGCACAAATATGCTTGTCTACACCCCAGATTTTTTTTCCTAAAGAGGATGTTTCCACGAATATCTTCTTTACACTGACATGAGAGAATTTATGGAAAATAAATTCATGTAATTCTTCTCATGACCATGAAATGAAGGAAATCATCAAGCAAGCGTTTAAAATTCATTTTGTTTTTCATTCTTCACGGAACTGCCAGGTTTCCCAGAGTCCAGAAAAGCACACGGACCAGAACATCAGTTTAAAGATGCGTTCCCATCGGGTAAGCAACCTAGCATGTGAGGAATCTGTTGAGAGTCCAGTACCGAGAGACTATTCATGTCATAAGAAGAGGTGAAGAAGCCCAGTGGGGGTGATGGGGTGGGGGTAGGGGGTACTGAGTGGGCTGATATGGAAATATATTCCTGACTTGTGATGTATTTTGGCTTCTCTAGATTATTCAGACAAAAACAGCAAAACTGGAAGGAGATCTGAAGAGAACAAGGGACCAGAGTTATATGTAAGTCTTTGCATAGTTCATCACATCTTTTTATAACCCTATTCAGTTCACGCTTTCAATACAACATTCATCATTTGTCCATTGGCAATGGGACTGGCCATTTTATGAAACAAGTGATGGAAAATTATATTCTAGTAAAGCTTGGGGAAAAAGGGTGGAATGTGTTGTAATTGTATCAAAAGGTTTATAATTCAAGTACAAAAAAAAAAAAACCCTAAGGGCCTAATTTCTCTCTGGTCTTCATAATTTGCAGAAAGACAATGGAAATCTCAAAACTTCTGGTAGAAAAAGAGGAGCTCAAAGTCCAAATTCAGGAGCTTATAAAGGAAAACCACCAACTGGCCAAAGAAAAAGAGGAGCTCTGCGAAGAGTATAAAGATATAAAGAAAAGATGAGCAGGTTAAAAAATTTAGATAGCCACCCTGACTTTCTCTTCCTTTCTCAGCTATTTCAATTAGTTTTAATTTTAAACAAGTTTTATAATTCAAATAAAAAAACCTAAGGGAGCTAATTACACTTTGCTCTTGATATTTTACAGAAAAATTAGTTCAGAGGAACTTGGGCAGCTGGAGAAACTGAGGCAAGAGAACAAGAGACTCCTCTGCAAGGCTCAGAAAGAAGCTGCGGAGAAAGCAGAGCTCCTACATGAGAATAATGATCTCAAGGAAGAACTTTATAGGTGAGAAATATTTAGATAGCGATTTGACTTTTTCTTTCAAATTCAGATTTATTTATTAGATCCCTTAGGCCAGATATACTGGATAAAATAAATATTACATTCATGTATGTATGTATGTATGTATGTATGTATGTATGTATGTATGTATGTATGTATAACTGAGTAAGAGAAGAGCAATAGTTATAATGGAATGCAATAATAATTAGTAATTCAAATAACAAATTAAGAGGGCTAATATCTATCTGGTCCTCATAATTTACAGAAAGATAGCAGTGATGTCAAAACTGACCGTAGAAAGTGAAGAGCTCCAAAACTAAACAGAGATTCTGACGTTCAAAAATATTGAACTTACCGATGAGAAAGAGGAGATCTTCAGAGCGTACGAAGAAATACTGTGCAGGTGAGAAATTTTTAGATAGCCACCACAAAATACTTCTTCCAGAATTTCATATTAGGGTCTCCTTATCTTAGAAAGCTTGGAAAAACCTGACATTCTCCTTACTTTAGAAAGAAATTAACAAACTATGTCTCTTATTCTTTTACATATACAAATCTAGGAGTTAGTCTCATGGAATGGGAAGATACGTATAAAAGAGACTTTTCAATCTCCATCCCCCGGTGCCCAACAATATTTATATACTTTCAGAGTGAGAGTTTCCTGACATCAAAGTAGTTCCTGTTATTTTAACTAAGAATACTTTGTTGTTGACCCAGATTCACAGCTAACATTCTGATTTTTTTCCAGAAAGGAACTACTGAGGATAGGCCGCTGCACTTTATTGACAGACAGAGACCAGATGGAAGACAAGACAGAAGCTCAAGAGAAAATGAAGCCTCAGATGGCGGAATATCAATTGAACCCCAAATGGCTTAAAGCTTCGGTAGACAAAATTTAAAAATCTAAGGAACCCGGGTCAAATATTCTGAGGTGGCTGCAGAAATCTCTCAAACTCCTAAAAGAGGATTCCTCTGAATGGTCAAAACACACCCTGGCAGAATGGCTTAAAGCATCTGCCACCAACCTCCCGGAGGAATGTGCTAAAGCAGCCAGGGAGGATGTGAATGATTGGCTAGAAGCATCAATAAATCATCTCCAGGAAAAAGGGCCAGAAACATGCGAGTTAGATGTGGAGGGATGGCTAAAAGCATCTATTATAGGCATTCAACATCTACAAAAGTTCAAGTCAGAGTCTCGTGGAAGCCGGAAAAAAATGGATGCCTTGCTGAATCAATAGAAAACCTGAAGAAGGGGACTTCCTGTGGTGACGTCACCGTGCTTAGAGTGGAGGGAAGGAAGCTCTCCTAACTTCTAACTCTGGATTCCTTATTTCCTTTCCTTCCTCCATATCAATCTCTCGTTATTTCCTTTTCCTTTTTCCCTCCTCTTTTCTTTTATCCTTCCACCCAACTTAAGGCAGCATCTAGATAATCAAGTAATCCCTCGCTTCTTCGCCACCTCTCCAGGGTGACCCTAAAGACCTCCTATCAGAGTAGAATCAGCTGGGATATGTGGAACACCCAAATGGAAGTCCACAATAATAAAAATTGTTGATGACAAGGGTTCATTGGTTATAAAGCTCACGTTGGAATACCGTAGTCCATTAGTAAAATAGTATGTCACTCACTCCAAAAAGGCCCAAGAAGTTCTGGAAAACCAAAAGAATAAATACTTGCTGATACATTTCCAGTTTGTTCATTTAGTCATCTTGATCGCAGTAACACTAGTAGCAGCAGAAATGAGAGACAAGTATATACCAAGATGGAATGGATGGGGAGTTTCAGGCCCTCCCTCATGGAAGTCATTTAAGGCTATCTCAAGCTAATCATTCACCTATTGCTTGGATTCTTCAGGACATTTTCTCTGGATTCCTAGAGCAATTCCTCCAGATTGTTTTTAGCTTCTTCTGAAGAAATCGTGCAATATGAGAAGCAGTAGCATGAGATCTGGGATCAAGTTGACAAAACGAACAAACTGGAAACCTCTCAGCAAGTATTTATTGTTTTGGTTTTTAAGAACTTAATGGGCTTTTTTGGACTGAGTGACATACTGTTTTCTTAATGGACTATGGTATTACCACATGAGCTTCATAATTAACGAACCTTTGTCATCAACAGTTGTGATTGTCTAGATGCTGCCTTAAGTTGGGTGGGAGGATAAAAGAAAGAGGAGGGAAAAAGGAAAAGGAAATAAGGAGAGATTGATATGGAGGAAGGAAAGGAAATAAGGGCCAAAGAACAAGCACAATTTATGCCAAAATGCCAAGAATGGATAGACAATGGTAGAGCACAGAGAAACAAAGCTTTGGAAGTGAAAAGGAATCAACCAAAATCAGGATGGTCCCTTGACTGCAGCATTGCCGGCATAACAATTCATCTTATGGGGAAGGGAAGAGGTGCATTATCAGGAAACCTCTCGAGACTTCCCTGCCCGTCAGACAGTTACAGACCATGATCTCGTCCATAGACTGGGCTATACACTCAGGGCCTTTGAGTATCATCATTACTACAGGGGAGTAACTTATGGGGTTCCCAGCAGCTGGACGGAGATCATTGGACCTGAAAGTGTGGCAGCATGAATGGATTTCCAGAAAAATTGCAGACTACGGGAATCCTTTCAGCAGTTCCCAAAACGCTGCACAGCCGTTTGCACTACTCAGATGATCCTGAGGATCAGGCAAACATCCAAGTGGTCTCAACAACTCTCTAAAAGAATGCAAATGACCAGCTGTCTGCAAGGAATATCAATCCTCTCCTTCCCACCACTCAATCAGAGCTGAAGAAGCTTCTTGAATGAAGAGGGAAACAACTTCTAAGACTTGATTGGTTCTTCTATTTAATTTGCCTTCTGCAGGTACTTAATAAAGCCTGAAATCTCCTCATTAACTGGTGTGTTCATTGTGTTTGGATACTCAACGAACCATTTTTTCGGCCCCTGGGCCGTTGCCTGATACTTGGCGAAAAACATACACACAGACAGACACATAAACACATCTGATTTATCATATGAAATGTATTTTCTTTCAATAACAAAGTAAATTTACAATCAAACGAGGATCTCTGGTAAAACAGTCTCTCACCAGAAATCAACTGGATCCATAAGCTATCTGGGGCGGACCACCAGAATGTGTCAGGCCTTGCGTGGGCATCCCAAAGCAGGCTGCAGCACTACCAAACCATCAACTCACACTATGGCATATGCCAAGGATAGGAAGTGTTGCCTGTTTTTCTGCCCAGTGATCTCCCTGTCTGAGGAAAGATGCTGGAGAGGAGCACAAGCCCCTTGCCACTTGGTCTGTGAGGGAAGAACCCAGGCTCTGCTCTCCCCACGTGAAACGGAGTGCATCGTCTCCATGCCAGGAGCAGCCTTCCTCCCAAGACGTTTTTCTAGAAACCAGAGTTCTGGGCTGGCTTGCTGATTCCACAGCAAAGGCTAGTATTTGGGCCCCAGGAAAGAAAGCCTTCCGTTCCTTTCATTCTAGGTTAAGCTGAAAGAAAAGAGCTCACAAAGGGCCACATAATACTGTACTACACCCTCTCCTGCCAAATGATCTCACCTAATGGTTTCATCTACTGTTGGGATTAAAAAGGAGCAGCAACAAACTCTGGACACTCAGACCATGCTATTCATATGCTTGCCCAGTGCTTGAAGGCTTTGAATTTCACCATAGGGAGGAACGGGGTTCACCCACCTCAACCCTGGCTCTCAGTGGGGTACGTGCTCCTCAAGAGACAGCCGCTAGGCAGTTTGGGTTTTCTCTAGACTCATGACTATTGTTCCAGGAGTGGCTGGTAACTGCCTTTGCACAGAGCTATCTCCTGCAGCCATTCTTGGACTGAGAGGAATGCTCACAGTCTGTCACAAATTGGTCCTTTCACAGTTGGAGTCATGCAACGGGCTGTACAGCTAGTCATGTTGTGGAAACTTTCTGGTTTTTTCTTAGGCACAATACAAAGTCCTGGGCATCACTTTTCAAGCCACAAATACAGACATCCAGGATACGTGCCTCTCTCTGAGGGTACATGCCCATCCGACCATGTCAGATAGGGTGGGTCCCTCTTGTCCCCCTCGCTTAGATGTTGTCACCCAGTGAAACCTAGTTAGCACATCTTTCCCATAGCTGCCCTGCCCTGTGAAAGAGGATTATGAGATCCAGCAACCTATCTCCATCCCCTTACTGGGTGGTAAGGAGACCGCAAACAGCTGGTTCTTTCCCCAATACATGGGGTAGGTTGTGACTACAGTCCAGAAGGTGTGGTGGTAGAGGGTGGGAAATGGTTTCGCAGGTACCATACGGTGTACAGTTTGTAGTTACTATTGTTTTGTTGGTTTTTATATTTTATTGTTATGCATTGACCCATCAGGCATATTGTATATAAGATGTGTGTCCACATGAATCTCTTAAAGTGAATGAGTTCAGATTCTGGGTTCTTTTGGTCTCTGGTATGGTTCCCTGGGTTTGTTTGCTTGGATCTGCAGGGGAAGAATTTCTGTGGTTTTAAAGACTGATTCTAAAACAGCAAAAAACTCTGACCGATTAGCATTGTGTATGTTATAGTTGAGGCCTTTCTGGCATATTGTGCTTCCCAGTAGAGAATGGTCAACTGGATGTGTTGACTATTCATTTGGGCTCATTTGCCTCTTTGTTTGTGGAGTTTAGCTTGAGTAGTTTGATTTGGAAGTTTGTTTTCCTTTTTTCGGCTTAGAGATGGAGTCATGACAGTGTCAACATTTTTGGGTTTGTTCCAATTGCTCCTTGAGGTTGTTTACAGTGGTGCATCACCATAAAACACAAATCAACTAAGTAGCTTAAGAAGACAAAACCAGAGGCCATCTACAACATGTGGAATAAGAGCCGCTATGTAGGACAGAGAGACAGACTGCATCCATAAACACCAACTGGCAGTCAGAAGACACATACACACAAAACCCCCTTAATCTTACAACACAGACTCAACTATAGTTTCAATTGGGAAACTGTGACCATCCTAGACCAAGCCAAATCCAAAAAGAGAGATTAACACAGTGGGAAGGGACTTTGTAGGTCCTCTAGTTCAACTCCTCCCCACACACACACAAGCAGGAGACTCTACTCGGATGACAGTTGAGTCCCTTCTTGAAAGCTTCCAGTGATGAAGCTTCCACAACATCTTAAGGCAAGCTATTCCATTGGTTGATTGCTCTCACTGTCAGAAAATGTCTCCTTATTTCCAGGTTGAATCTCTCCTTGTTCAGTTTCCATCCATTATTTGTTGTCTGGCCTTCAGGTGCTTTGGAAAACAGCTTGACCCCCTTGTCTCTGTGGCAGCCCCTCAAATATTGGAACACTGCTATCATGTCTCCCCTGGTCCTTCTCTTCACTAGACATTGAGCCATCCAGCAATGGACACATAGAGATAAATCACATTTACACATCATTCAAAAGAGGCAATAAAAAGGCTAAGAAGGAAACAAAAAGACTAGAATGAATCTTCTCCAGTAGTCTACACCCTTTTAAGCAGGGATTAACACCAAACAACCAAACCGAAAAGAATATCCTAACCAAGGGGAAAATCATACCCCCAACACTGACATGGCAAATTACAAGTAGTCCTCAATTTATGGCCATAATTCAGACTAGAATTTCTACTGTTAAGGAAGGCAGTTGTTAGGTGATTCAAACCCAATTTTATGACTTTTTTTGCCATGGTTCTTAAGTGACAATGGTAGACCAAAGACAAAAAGGCATGACCAAGATTGTATATGACATACACCTAACCTAGAGAGCAGCTCACTGAATCAAAGAGATCCTTAGGAACTAGGAATTATGCCAGTGAGAGCTGGATGATTCAGGAAGATAACCATCAAAATTAAAGAGTCCTCAATGATAGCCTATCAAGAAATCTCAAGCCAATGGAATATGTTCTAGGACTGACAATAGCATATTTGGCAAGGAAAAAAAAAGAAAGAAAGAAAAACAAGAACTATTAGAGGAAGTACTTTAAAAATTGGAAGCGGATCTGCAAAAAGATCTCTAAAAAACCAACATAAAGGGAAAGAGAGATTTGAGAAAACATAAACTTAATTTGAAGTTTTGAAGAAGAAATGGTTCAGAAAATTAAAATAGCTAAACAACTTTTTTTTTGACAACGCAAACAAGTGTGGTTAGCCCACAAACTAAAAAAAGAAAAAAAGAAGAGAATAATGCATTAATTACAAGATGAAAAGGGAAACATACAACACTGGAGGGAAGAAAAAAAAATAATACAAAATTTCTTTTAATATTATACAGCCATGAAAACATACCCACAAAATAACATTGAACAATACTTAAATAACATGAATTTTTTAAAAAATTGGGGAGACCAAAAGAGAAATGTTAAATGGAAAAATTACAATGATGGAATTATCACAGGCAGTGAAGATCCCAAAAAAATAACAAGACACCGAGCCCAGATGGAATACCTGTTGAATTCTATAAGAACTTACAGGAACTAATAGAAACAGTAATCCTGGATTTGTATAATGAAGCACTTACAGAGACTAAATTACCAAAAACATGGACGGAAGCATACATAGCACTTATACCCAAAGACGATTCGGACCATCAAGAAATAAAAAAATTACAGACCCATTTCATTATTGAATACAGACTAAAAAATGTTTACATCTGTAATTGTGGAATGATTTTAAAAAAATACTAAATGAAACTATTCACGCAGATCAAAATGGATTTCTACCGAAACGACAATTGAAAAATAATATGAGAATAATTATAAACACACTAGAATATTATGAAGCAGAGCCCAGGAAACAAGTTGCACTGATTTTTTTGGACGTCCAAATGACCTTTGACAACTTGAATTGGCAATTCATTACTACACAATTAAAAAACAGGCAATTTGGAAGGAAATTTATGAAGATGGTAGAATCAATATATTCAATTCAAATGGCAAAAGTACTAATAATGCAGATGTTACAGAGAAATATAATATTTTGAAAGGCTTAAGACAAGGATGCCCCCTATCACCCTTATTATTTATTTTAACGTTAGAAGGGCAATTAACGGAAATTAAACAGGGACAAGAAATAAAAGGACTAAAAATTGAAAAAGAAGAATATAAAGTCCAGGCATTGCGGATGACTTAGTATTCATTTTAGAAGAACCATTAGAAATGGGGTCCAAATTAATAGGAAAATATAGAGGAATTCGGCAAAGTGGAAGGACTTAAAATCAGCAAGAGCAAAACAAAGATCATACCCAAAAAATCTTACTAAAAACAAGGAAGAGAATCGGAAGAAATAATGGCCATGCAGATAGCAAAAAAAAAAGTGAAATATTTAGGAATTTGGTTAACAGGAAAATGTCCAACAATCAAAGAAGACAACTATAATAAGACTATGCAATGAATAAAAAAAGATTTGGAAAATTGGAAAAAACTGCAACTTTCACTTACAGGAAGATTAGCTGCAGTTAAAATAAATAATAAAATAAAATAATGTTTCAATGGTGTTCTAGCCCAAGCTCCAGTATCACATCATAGTGGACAGCCATTGGTTGATTTGTGCACTAGAGGGGATTGGAGGGTGTGTATGGTACAGAAGAACCTCTGGTCATGACCATAATTCATTCCATAATTTTGGTTGCAACCTGATTAGGTCATGACCCAAACCTAACCAAAATTAAAGCAAAATTAATGCAATGGCTACATGAGGACGTTGTAGCTTGGTGCTTACAAAAAAATGGCCGGGAAGGGGAAATTGGCAGTGGCCATGGTTGATCACCACCCAAGTATGTGTTCGTGACCAGATTCAAAACTTTTGTGAATTTCTTGGTCAGAACCCGATTTGGTCACGATCAGAAGTGTTCATGACCAGAGGTTCTACTGTATCTGCCATGACATTGAAACCTCTAGATGTTTTGAAAAAGGAGGACATGATGTTTGGGCTTGGTTTGGTATTTGGTATTTGGTATTTGGTATTTGGTATTTATTCGATTTGTAGGCCGCTCTATTTCCCGAAGGGACTCAGGGCGGCTGAACAAAAACCAAGGGAAGGGGAACAAATACAAAAAGTAAGACAAAACAGGACAGCAATACAACAATTTAAAAAACACAGCAAGCACAACAAGTTCGAGTAGGGGAGGTGGAACTCAACCCCAGGCTTGCTGGGACAGCCAGGTCTTAGCGGCTGTCCGGAAGACCTGAAGGGTGGTGAGGGTCCGAATCTCCACGGGGAGCTTCGTTTGCCAGAACGTATCTCCATGACAACAGGTTTGTGACTTCAGACTGACATTTTGCTTTATAAGTATCCGCAAGCACAGCTGAATTGTTGAATTGGGCCCAGATCCTCGGTTTCTGCTAACTCTTTCAGAATTTCTGCCAATCCTTCCTGAAACTGGATGTTCGGGGTGAATTTCATTCTACAAAGCGTGTTTTCCAAAGACGAGCATGCAACAGTCAGTTCAAAGCTTAAGAGCAGAGTCAGGGTTGTCAGCCAGTCCAAGGATCAAAGGTTCAAATGTGAAATTAATACACAGGGATCACATTTGAGCTAACCCTCCTTTCCTGCTAAGAGCAGAGAGGGAGCCCAGTCTGTTCTGTAGGCCGTCACTCCTCAGAATGTTGTTGCAGCAAACTGCCACTGTCTGATTCTTTACTCTGTTGTTAGGCAACTAACCAAATGGAACTTTCCATATGTTCTCCTCTCTCCTTTCATGGGCCATGACTGGTCAATGCTTCAGGAGCCAAAATAAAACAGCCAAAGGGACAAAGCACAACCTAATCTTGCCCCCTTCTGGATATAACATGGTTTAGTTAGATCACCATTGATCATAATTTGAACCTTCTGAGATGTACATATTGACTTAATTCCTTGAATAAAATTGTTGTCAAAGTGCATAATTTCCAGAACTTTAAACAAAAAAGACCAATTCCATTCAAAAGCTTTCTCTGCAAAACATGCCTTGTTTTTTATGTTGTAAATATCCTAAGGCATCCAATAAAGTTTTCTTTGATTAACAGAACAATAGAGCTGGAAGAGACAGTGGATGACTCCTACTCCAACCCACCCTGCTCAAGAAGAAGACCCGACACCATAACTGACTGTCCAATCTCTTCTTAAAAACCACCAGTGATGGTGCAGCCACGACTTCTGGAGACAAGGCGTTCCACTGATTAATTGATTTGGAATTTCTGAAATAGGCTGAATTCAGATCCCCCATCAAATTCAAAACCACTAAAACCATTTCTGGGGTAGGACTCTCAGCCAAGAAGCAGATGAGACCACCACGTATATGAGGAACCATTGGGAATTTAGGGCAAAGGTTTGCCATTCACCTTTCCTATTAGAACTATGATATCCTTATATTGGTGGCATGAGGGCACCCCTAGTGAGCCATGTGAGGTTCACCCCTAGCACTTATCCACAGCTAGATAAAACATTAAGTCTGTGTCATGAAACACTGATTGTGATGACTTTGACTGCTAAAAGAGACAATAAAATAGGCTAAGAAGGAAACAAAAAGACTAGAATGAATCCTCTCCAGTAGTCTACACCCTTATAAGCAAGGATTAATACCAAACAACCAAACAGAAGAGAAGATCCTAAGCAAGGAGAAAATTATACCCGCAACCCTGACATGGCAAATTACAAGTAGCCCTCAATTTATTACCATAATTCAGACTAGAATTTCTACTGTTAAGAAAGGCAGTTGTTAGGTGATTCAAACCCAATTTTATGACTTTTTTTTCCTCATGGTTTGTAATTGATAATGATGTTGTTAACAAGTGAATATTGCTTCCCACATTGACTTTGCTTGTTAGAAGCTGGAAGAATAAGTTGCAAATGGAGATCATATGACCTGGGGAACTCCAACCACTAAAAATACATGCCTATTGCCAAGCACCCAAATTTTGATCACATGACCATGGGAATCATGCAATGGTTGTCAGTGTATTGATTATAAATCACTTTTCCCTGTGCTGTTGTAACTTTGAATGGTCATTAAACAAATGGTTATAAGTCAAGAACTAGCTCTACTGTATATGAATAGGGATCAAACCAGTGGTGGGTTTCAAATTTTTTTGTAACCTACTCTGTGGGTGTGGCCTCCTTTGTGGGAGTGGCTTGCCGGCCATTTGACCTGGTGGGAGTGGCTTGCCAGCCATGTGTTTTCTTTCTCTCTCTCTCTCTCTCTCTCTCTCTCTCTCTCTCTCTTTCCTTCCTTTTGTCTCTCTGTCCCTTTTTTCTTTTTTTCTTTCATCTCTCACTCTTTTTTCTTTTTTTCTTTATTTATTTCTTCCTTTCTTTCATCTCTCTCTCACTTTTTCTTTTATTTATTTATTTATTTATTTATTCCTTCCTTCCTTTCTCTTTGTCTCTCTCTCTCTGTCAGTCTGTCTCTCTCTCTCTCACAGTGGTGGGTTTCACAAATTTTTGGAACCTCTTCTGTAGGTGTGGCCTGCTTTCCGGGTCCACTGGTGGAACCTCTTCTAACCGGTTCGGTAGATTTGACGAACCGGTTCTCCCGAATAGGTGCGAACTGGTAGGAACCCACCTCTGGATCAAACCCTCATACTGATGGTGATGATACAGTGAGGTGCAGTGAGCTTTATGGCTGGTGAGGCAGCAATTGTTTTAGACTTGTGGACTTCAACTCCCAGAATTCCACAGCCAGACATGCTCAGTTCTGATTTAAAGCGACAGCATTTTTCTCCCTTGCAAAATAAGTTTTCCCATTCTTTTTATTCTCCCTCCCCCCTCTCTCAAACAGACACACGCACACAGAGAACTTGGATCCCTCTCTCACTCACTCACTCTCAAACAAACACAAACACAGAAGTTGGATTGGATATATTTTCCAAAGGCTTGAAAGCAGCTCCTCTGCCATACCCCGCCCCCCCCATTCCCCTGCTGCCTTCCAATCGGAGCCTTTGATTGCAGGTGAATCACATTGCCTTTTCAAACTTGTAATCAGTGAAGCTGGGCTTATATACTTTTATCCAGCTCTGTGTATGTGTGTGTGTTTGTTTGTTTGTTTGAAAAGGTAACGTGGTTTTGTATGCAATCAAACTTTTTGAATTCCTCCCCCCTCCCCACACACGCACCTTTTCCAGCTGTTTCAGAGAGGATTTCAACTCTGCTTCTCCCTGCCCTGCCCTGCCTTCCCCTCATGAAAGGCCAGGGCTCTGTCAGACTGAGCTAGTTGCTCCCAGAGAACTCTAAAAAGCCTCTAAAAATGCCCTTTACAGGAGGTGAAAGAATATGTGCCTCATTTGCATAAGGAATTTTTTGCTTGTTAAGCCTTGGTTATCTCTTAAAAAGCAAAAAATTCCTTATGCACAGGAGGCCCCTAGTTCTCTGGCCTCTTCCTATGGTTAACACAAAGCACTGTTCCAAGTCACTGTGAATCTGGCAGCAACTACCTTGGCTTTAATTATTTTTTTAAAAATCTTTAAAATTCTTTTTCTTTTCCTCATCATTGGTGAGGCCACGCCTCCCTTGCCTCTAGTGACTGCACGTCCCTGGTGGGGACGGGGCTTTGGGAGGCCAAAAATGGCTGTATTCGGTGTATAAGATGCACCAACATTTCCACACTCTTTTAGGGGGGAGGGGAAAGGTGTGTCTTATACTCAAAAAAAATACGGTAATAAAATGTTACTAAAATCAAGTTTCTTTGGAGCATCCCTTGCCTGGCAGGATTTCATGCCTCTCTGACTTCTCCGCTCCTAACTCCTCTATCTCTATATAAAGGACTTTTTTTTTATTAGGAGGACATAACTACCCAATAGAAAGGGAAGGATCACATAGATGAAAGCCTTAAAGGTACGCCTCTGGTTCAGATTGGGAAAGAGCTCTATTTAATGTGACTATGTACAATATATTTGTATTTCTAGTAAGAAGCACAGCAATATGATTATTTGATTGGAATTCTCCAAAATAATCAACCAAGCCTTATTGTGGGTGGGGATTAGTGTTCCTATCAGGAAGAGTAAGAGAATGTTCTTTTAAATTTGAATTACCCATCCCATTACACCTGCAGCGTTCCTTAATTGAAGCATCCTCAAATGAAAATGGGATGAGGAAGGATAAACATTGCAGCAGCAATAGTAACAGTCTGCTGGAATGCATAGTCCAATCACATTCCTCTCCCCAAAAACAGATTCAGAGTGGCTCCTCCCAGAACTCCCCAAGCATTCTCTCCAAAGCCCAATACACCAACCAGCTGTAAGATAAGCCTGATCCCTTCTCCCTTATTGGCCCAGGAAGAACATATTTTTAGAAAGAAAAATCCAATGGCAAGAGACAAAACAGCACTTTAATCAAGTCACCAAGAGTCCTTGAAATAAATGCTGCTAGAAGGAGCTATACAGGTAGTCCTCGACTTAACAGCAGTTCATTTAGTGACCGTTGAAAGTTACAACAGCACTAAAAAAAAGTGACCTTTAACCATTTTTCAATTACCTTTGTAGCAACCCCATGATCACATGATCAAAATTCAAAATGCTTGGCAACAGGTTCATACTTATGACTTGCTGTGTCCCAAGGTCACTTTTTGTGACCTTCTGACAAGGAAATGAATGGGGAAGCCAGATTCACTTAACAACCGAGTTACTAACATATTAACTACAGTGATTCACTTAACAACTGAGGCAAGGAAGGTCATAAAATGGGGCAAATTTTACTTAATAAATGTCCCACTTAACAACAGAAATTTGGGGCTCAAGTCTCATAAGTCGAGAACTATCTGTATTTCATTCCATGCTTTAATCAAACTTTTCAAAATACAGATGTTTTGTTTCAAACATGAAACACTCAAAGAAGCTTGTGCTTAAAAAACAGTTTATACACCTTATATTGGGGTTCTTGAAAAAAGCAGAATATTTTATATTTGAGAGACCGCCTACTGCCAATTACCTCCACTAGGCCAATAAGATCCCATAGATTAGGCCTCCTCCGAATCCCATCAGCCGGTCAATGTCGACTGGCAACTACCCGGAGGAGAGCCTTCTCGGTGGCTGCTCCGACCCTATGGAACGAACTCCCCGTGGAGATTCGTACCCTCACCACCCTCCAGACCTTCCGCATAGCCTTAAAAACCTGGCTGTCCCGACAGGCCTGGGGCTAAAGATTTCAACCCCACCGGAATAGTATGACTGTTGCGTTTTTTAATGATGTATTGTCTTTATGTGTGTATCTTGTTTTGTTTTTCCCTCCCCCTGGATTGTGAGCCGCCCTGAGTCCCCTCAGAGAAAAGGGCGGCATATAAATAAAGTTAAAATCTAAAAAAAATCTAAAATTTTCTCGGTAACACTTCACATATCTGCTACATGTTCAGAATCAGTCTCCGATTTCTTATGAGCACAGAACAGGCATCAGTTGAGTTTTGTGCACTGAGTAAACCTGCATGCTTCAGTAATATTAACATGCCCCACTCCTGTCACTGTCATAAATTTGCTGTAGGATATAAATTCAGGGCCTGACATTCTAAAAGGATTTGGCATTTCAAACTGCTTCACTGAGCTTAACACCTGAGGCTCTGTGAAAGCAAGAGTTTTAGAGAGTACATTTACAATGCCTTTAATGGAAGCATTTATTAGATGGAATTGTGTTGATGAAGCGAAAGAAGCTATAGGAGAGATGGAAAAAACAGAGGTGTGAAGGAATACAGCTGAGCTCCCTTGAGGTTGGTAACTAATGTGCTAAACTTGGCCTTTGGATGACTGCAAGGCCAAAATAGGAAACAAATTCTCAGAGTGGCAAAATAAAATGGTTAATGCTCACAATGCAACTATTCATGTACTGTGGCAGCTCAGAAGACAAAAAATCCCCTGTAGGTATGAATGTAGTGTAACTATACGTGGCATGACTAAACCGCGGTCCACTAAAGCGCGCCCGATTAAAGCGCGTACCTGACGTCATCAGCAGCGCGACAAATACGACCGCGGAGAAAAAAGGGTGCTTTAAAAAGCGCTTTCAAAGCAAGCCGATTCACGTAAAGGTAAGGGTTAGGTTTAGGGTTAGGGTTAGGGTTAGGTTAAGGGTTAGGGTTAGGTTTAGGGTTACGTTAAGCGTTAGGGTTAGGTTAAGGGTTAGCGTTAGGTTTAGGGTTAGGTTAAGGGTTAGGTTTAGGGTTAGGTTTAGGGTTAGGTTAAGGGTTAGGTTTAGGGTTAGGTTTAGGGTTAGGTTTGGGGGGGGTTAGGGTAAGGTTTTCGCGTTAATTTTAACTTTATCGCTCACAGCGTGATGTTTTCATCGCGCTGTGATGACGTCAGGTACGCGCTTTCGTCGAGTGCGCTTTAGTCTACCGCGGTTTTGTGGTGGAACCTAACTATATACTAATGAAAGAACATCACCGTCTTTGTTGACAATACTGGTAATGCTGAGTCTTTAATGTGTATGTACCCAATCAATGTCAGTGAATTCAATGCCCTGAAATCTAGTCCTCAACATGACAGAGATACTGAAACCCTAATTAATCAAAAGGAGAATATTTGGAATTATAGGTCTGGAAAGGACCTTCGAGGTCTTCTAGTCCAACCTCATGCTGAAGAGAGCAGTTTCTCGGACAAGTGAATGTTCAATGCTTTCTTGAAAACCACCAGCAATGGAGCACCCACAACTCTGGGAGGCAAACTGGACTTCTGCAAGCAAAATGATTAATGCCTTGACCCATACTTTGCAGATTCTTGAGTGTCAGGAATAGGATAAACTTAACCATATTTCATAAAATTTAATTGAAATGGTTACCTCATTACACTAAATTTAATCATAAACTTCAATGAAGTCGAATCCTAATCCTAAATATATCCCAAAACCAATACAAAGGAATCCCCTAAACTAAAATACAGAAGTCACTCTCAGTTTAGTTGTAATCCTAATCCTAACATCTTAAAACTATCCATTGATTTATCAGGCTCTTTGACTACTTTTAAAAATGGAAATGTGACTCTTTTCAAAGCAAAATTCTCATATAAATCTATTTTAAAAAATGTTTTATACAAATCAGATGGGGTTAAAAGAGTTTCAACAATGAAACTATTTTTATCTCTACGTATATTATCTCTATCTAATGTAAGTTAATTTTTCTAACAGTCTTCTTATGATCTTATGAATTAGGTTTGTCTTCATATATGTTTAACTCCAATGTTAACCTTGCTTTATGACTTGAAACATTATGTGAGACAGCCAATTATAGTTTATGTAATAGTTGTTAAGAAAACTATGATTAAATGTAATGTTCTGTTCATTTTCCTATTTAGTATTAGCAATTGGGAGAGTAAGCTGTAAAGCAGCAGTCCCCAACCTTTGTGGCTTGACAGCCCAGCAAGGGAGGGGAGAAAGGAACCAAGCCATGTGAATGGCAGGCTGGCACGTGTATGCAGCTCAACTTGCATGAGTGGCAACCACTTGTGCAAGTTGAGCTGCATGTGCATATAGACGCATGTTCGCCTGCTGCTTGTGCAAATTGAGCTGCATATGTATGCATGCATGCTAGCCTGCCACTCGTGTGGCCCGGTTGTGAATAGGCCATGGCTCAGTAACAGGCTGTGGCCCAGGGGTTGGGGACCTCTGCTGTAAAGGATATGCATATGGGCCAAGTGATTCATTAGCATAATAGTATTATGACGTATACATCCCACCGTGACCCGTCAAAACCGCGTTCGACTAAGCCGCGCCCGATTAAACTGTGTCACATCAACAGGACGACAACAGCCAGCGTGGAGAAAGAAGGGCGCTTTAAATAGCGCTTTGAAAGCAAGGTAAGGGTTAGGTTTAGGGTTAGGTTTAGGGTTAGCTTTAGGGTTAGGTTTAGGGTTAGGTTAAGGGTTAGGGTTAGGGTTAGGGTTAGGGTTAGGTTTAGGGTTAGGTTAAGGGTTAGGGTTAGGGTTAGGGTTAGGGTTAGGGTTAGGGTTAGGGTTAGGGTTAGGGTTAGGGTTAGGGTTAGGGTTAGGGTTAGGGTTAGGGTTAGGGTTAGGGTTAGGGTTAGGTTAAGGGTTAGGATTAGGTTTAGGGTTACGTTAAGGGTTAGGTTTAGGGTTAGGTTAAGGGTTAGGTTTAGGGTTAGGTTTAGGATTAGGTTTAGGATTAGGTTTAGGGGGGTAGGTTTAGGTTTAGGGGTTAATTTTAGGTTTAGGGTTTACAGCGTGCTTCTGTCTCCGCGCTGTTGTCGCCCTGTTGATGACGTCAGCTACGCGGTTTAGTCGGACGCGGTTTAGTCGATCGCGGTTTTGTGGTGGAACCACATCCCACAATCTAATAATGGTTCTAGTAATTTTGTTCCTTGAAAGCCAATATGAGTAGAAGTTAAGGGGTTGGATTAGGAACAGATAGATCTTTGTTCAAATCTGTCATTTGTAAAGGAAGCAAACTTAGTGACTTGAGCTACCTTTTCAGCCCACTCCACTTCATAGGGAAGAAGTGTTTGTTCATCTTCATTCTTCTTTGTTCATCTTTATTCTTCACCACTTCTCCTCCTTGCCTGGCCTCATGGCAGAAGCTGAAATGGAGCAGCAGGATGAGCGACACACCATTTTGGTGGCCACAAAGTGAGGTAGGGGTGGTGGTGGAAGATGAAACTAGGTGGTGGGGTGTGTGGAAGACGAAGCAAGGCAGAGGGTGCAGAGCTGCCCCATGCACCAATTTACCTGAGGGCTTCACAGCCAAACCATCAACGTCTTAACAATTGCCTGGCCTCATGGCAGAAGCTCCAGAAATCCTGTCCAGGACCCCACTTGGCCACCAGTCTGCTTCTCCTTGCTCGCCACCACAAGGGAGCAAGAGGCTAAGCGATGCACATGGGGTCCTGAACGGGGCTGCTGGAGCCGCTGCAAGATGATGCAGTTGTTGATGACTTGGTTGTGGGGTGGTCAGGTAATGCGGTGTGGGGCAGGAGGGGAAGCTCTGCACCCCTCCCACTTTCCTTTGTTCTCCATCCCTCCACTGCCTTGCTTTATGGCCACCGCACCAGTGCGTTGCTCAGCATCATGCTCCATTATGGTGGCAAGCAAAGAGAAGAAGCGGCTAAGAATGAAGTGACGCGGGGTGGGGTGGGGTGGAGTGGAGGACAAAGCAAGGTAGGAGGTGCAGAGCTGCCCCACCCACCCTGCACTTGCTTACATGAGGGCCCTTCAGCCAGGCCACCCATTCCAAACCCTCCACCCCCACCCCTCCAAGGCAGCCACATCCCTCCACTAACCTGATTTCCAGCTCCATTTGCTGCCACCATGTGCAGGGCAACAAATGTAGTCTGTGGGACTATGGTAAAAAAAAAATAGTTCACCTTTCAATTTCTCCCTTCCGCAAAAAATCTCACGAAGTTGGAAGGTCTGAATTATTTTTTTACTGTTGTCTCGGAGACTACTTTTGTTCCCTTGCATGTGGCGGCAACGAACTGGGCCTGTGCATGTGGATGCTGCCTCTTGTACACACCACTTTAATTATTTGCTTATAGATAAGAGATAAAATAAGGAAAGAAGATATTTTTGTTGCATTTTTAGGTAAAATAATAAGTTACTGTAAGTTCCTACTGTAAAGGAAATAAATACTAAAATCATTTATTTGATTTAAGTTAACATATATGTGTGCCAGCTCGCTGCTCATATGAATTGAGTTGCATACACATGTGCATCAGCCCACCACTCATGCAACCCCATTCCCTTTCCACCACTCAGCTGGGCCGCCAAGCCGCAAGGTTGGGGACAGCTGTTTTACTGAAATGTTAGAGAAGGCAATAAATTAGTGAAATTTTGGCTCCTTGTGTTAATAAAGAGGAAAGTATTTTTTTACATATCTTTTTTTCTGCATTTTTTCTGCATTATTTTTGTATTTTAAAACTTTAATTAAAATATTGTTGAAATAAGAATGAGCAACAGCAGATTCCAGACATGACTTTGGTCCTCTGAATGCTTGAATACCTTCAAATACTGGGGACAGCAACTCCCTGGAAGAACAAGTTGGCCCATTAGTCATCTATTCCTTCCTCTGTCAATGTAAAATAGAGATGCACCAACAGACTGAGATTGACCGTGCAATGCTCTTTTTTCCAGTAGTAGCAGATGGTGGAGGATGGCAAGTGAGATTTGTAAACAGAGCTGAGGTGGGAACAGCCTGTTCAGAGTGGATAACACCTGTGCCACCCTTAATTCTGATCACACAACTTCAAACATTTTTGCTTAATTTCTCCTAATTCTAATTATTCTAATAATTAGATCCATCAAGCTGGAATAAAATTAATCCCCAATATCAGATGTAAGGAATTGAGAGGGGGATGGGTGTTTCCTCCCTACTTGGGCTACAGGAATTCACTTTTGTTGCCTGCCCTTTAGCTTCCTGACTGAGACAGCCAGATTTCTCTAATGCAATGGCTTCATGTTGCCACCTAATTATAATAGTTTCAAGGCTCAAGCAGATATGCTCCCTTGTATATAATACTTAGGAGTTCTGCAGGTTCTTAATTTGAATTCTGGAACATGTAAAATTGTATGCTGCTTTGTAAAAACAGCCATTCAGACTTTGTCAATAATACATTTATTTCTCTTTTCAAAATGTTAATCAGCTGGCAAGGTATATAAAGACAGATGCATGGGGTAAAAAAAGGAAGAGGAACTAAACCCTCAGTACTCCAGGCCAAATATGGACAGATGGAAAGCTAGGGAGAAAAGGATTCTTTCAGATGCATAGCCGCCATGTAGAGCAAGTGCTTAAGAAGCATTTGGCCTCCTAAGTGCCAAGCCGATTCTAGTTATAGAAATTGGTAGGAACTTCTGCAGGAACCCAGAGCCAACTTCTTCAAGAAAGGAGATGGGATATGCTAGAAGGAAAGGCTGCAAAACAAAAGTGAGAAATTATTGTTAGGTTGGAAGGGAGATCCCGCAGCTTGAATAGAAAAGAGAGAAATACTGCAGTGAACTCTATGAAGATTGCTATAATGAAGAATCTCACATTTGGGACCCCTATGTCCTCATCTTAGTCTCAGGTAATTCAGTGAAATCAGGCTGTGTGGTGAGGGAGTGTGTGTTGAACTGAAACAATATCTTGCTATCAAGACTGGATTGTGCACTTTCAAATTGCATTTTGCTTGAGAGCTCAAACTTCTACTTTTTTTAAAGCCTCCACCTAAAAATCTAATAAAAAAATATTAGCATCTCTCTGTCTTGCCAAGTGCTTTATGTACAAATCATTAATTTGTATTCAGTAATATGAAGATATAGAGAACCTTCCCAATGGAGGTTTGGTACATTCATTCTCTTTCTTCTATAGCAGTGATGGCTAACCTTTTTGTCATCATGTGCCAAAAGTGCGGCTGCACCAATAATGCAATGCAAGACAATCACTTGAGTGTCGCACAGCCGATCGTTGGAACTACCGATTTGCCCAAAGCGGTAGCATTTTTTAACTACCAGTTTGGTAGAACAACATGCATGCTTGCACGAAGCAAACCAGTAACAAATTTCAGAGCATTTTTGGTAGCAAAAATGGGCCATGGGGGGTGGTGCTGTACCACCCCATCCCCCAAGCATGCATGTGCATCTCCTGCATGTGCGGCAGAGACCCAAAAATCAGCTGGCCAGTGGGAGGCATGCATGCATGCGCGGTGGAGCTGAGGTGGGGCAATGGCTCACATACCAACAGAGAGGGCTCTACATGCCACCTGTGGCAAGCATGCCATAGGTTCACTATCACAGTTCTATAGTATTTAAAATAGCACTTATTGTTTGTTTTAATGCAGTTTATTTCTAAAAATTTTGAATCTTTTTGTTCTCCCAATATTTGATTTGACTTCTTTATATGATGAAAGATTCTTACAACGAGACAAAGGTACCCAATCATTTAAACTCTTAAGATATTAGAAGTCATCCTTTATGTTAAAAAATTACGCAAGATTAAAAACAGTGGCCAAAAATATTAAAACTATATGACACATTCCAGGGATGGGATGGGGCAGAGGAGAGCATATCTTCAAAATATTACTCGATTGACCAAAGCCATTGCAGGCTTAATTTAGTGCACAGTGCTGGAAGATCAGTATATAATGTGTGCCTTTGGATTCAAAACTAACATCTTTGATTTCTGCTTTCCTGTTGTAACAGTGAAATTGTCTGCTTCCCACCCCATTTCCAGCACCTTTGAAGGAAACTTGTAATATGGTTCTGCCATTTAAGAAGCCCTTTTCAATTCTGATATTTCACTGGTTTGTATAGATAGACAATTACGTTACTGGTAATACTCTAACTGGAAATTTATGTGATCACCACTATCTATCATTTTGTAGATTGTTCCATCATCATCATCATCATCATCATCATCATCATCATCATCATTTACAAGGAAGATAATACTACTAATAATAGCAGTGTATAGTGGTATCTTCTGGATACTTATTCTACTTTCCCTTATCACTCAACATACTTAATTTACAGGATTTAAATTTTTAAATATATTTTTCAAATCATTGGGTTTTATCAATATCTCTTTTTTGCACATGGACGTGCCATGTTGTCTACTTAATAGCACTTACCTTTGAACAATGAAAATCAAAGATACACACTCATCAACTAGAATGAGGTTGGGAAGGAATATAACATATCTCCAATTCTGAAGTATAGCACTTACAAATGTATTGTTATCAGTATATCATAGCATATCATACTCTCCATTAACCATTTAGCTCCAACATAATCAGTACAGGATTCAAACTTCATCACTTAAGATTCATAGTGGAAAGTATCAAAAGCAGGTGCAGTTACAGTCATAAAACCGGATTCTAGAAAATATTTAAATAAACACTTGTGTTAATTAGCAAGACAGAGGGACTGATTAATATGCAAATGAGGAGATTTTCATATTAATCATGAGTGTAAAGTGTTTGTAAAAAGTTTACAAAACAGGATGAGTAATGCTAAATATCAGCATGTATAGTAGACAATAGTAGTAAAATATGTGTTTCTTAATGGAGGAGAAGGAAAGGGATTCTAAGGGAAGTAAAAAGTCATTTTTCAACAGAAACTAGAACTGACAGAAAGCAATTTTATTTTTTTGGCAAGTGATACAGAAGCTAATAGAGTTAGCCACTTCCAAGTTCAAATTAAAAGTAATTCAGTAAGGCAGCCAACATAGAGCTGCAAAAATTACAGACTTAAGTATACTTAGAGATATATAAAGACATTTCTATTGTTACAACAATTCTAAAAGAACATTTGGACGCGTATTTTCTCGCTATCATCTATCTGCCTATTTACCAGAATGAAAAATGATACTGATGAACCTGTACAGGGAATTCATGTTCTGCTGAGCCTCTTGGCTGGCCGGCCTTGAATGCTCACTTTCCATCACATATCAGCTGAATAGTCAGAATCTCATTAGTGTATCTGCAAAGACAATCTAGAGAAGACTTTCCAAATGTGACTAGAGATTTGAATGGTTCATACATTACACATAGCAAGTTTTATTTCATTTATTTATCAAAATTATTTATTCATCAAATTTATCTGCTGTTCATCTCATAGTTCAAGGCGGGTCTGAGCATCTTACAACATAATAATGCACATAGATATAAAAACAATTATAAGTGTAAAAACATTAAAATTACAAAAGCTTAAACTTAAAAACCCCACAGGTTTAGAGTGGAGAGATGGTGGTGGCTTCTCAGTTACTACACCTCCAGTCAACAGTTTCTCCTTCATGTCCCTATCCCATGCCAACCCGCATAGCCAAGTTTAAGGCATTTTTCTGAAGGCCAGAAGGGTGGTGCAAAACCTCATGTTCTGCAGCAAGGTGTTCCAAAGAGTGGAGGCCTTTGGCCTTTTAACTCTGCTTTATCAGGTGATTGTCTGATTCACATATATAGTAGATGATAATAGTTTGGTTTGCATATCTGCATTAAAGCTTCTTGTCCTGTGTGAATCCAGCACTGTGCTGCTTTTCATTAAAGGAGCACGTTCTTTCATGCGTTGCACTAGATCAAGTTGCAGCATTTTCAGAGGAAGTTTACATATAAAACTAAAAGGCAACAGGATCTTGTTGCTTTCATATGACACTTACGTTAATCATAAATCACAAATGAATTAATCTTGTCTTGAAAAGTAATTCTTGGCATTTGAGGGTTGCCATATTATAATATTTGGTAAATACATTGGGACTAGGGATAATTCTTTGGTTTAATTGTGTTTTTATTATAAAACAATAACAATTCAATTTAAAAAAGTAAAGAAAAACTCAGAGCAAAATTGGTGATGGACCATTCAAATGTTTTGTTTAATACTTATTTATGGTTTTAAAAAAATATATCTGGAACTGGGCTGGAATGGAATGGAAAACTCCCTTCACCTCTACTAGAAATCACAATTTGCTGCACATAGTGTACTGCTGGCATTAAATAGGTTACTAAACTTGCAAAGCTGGAAAATGGAAATGAATTAGCAGCACCTGCTCTCTTTCTCTGTTGGCAGAAAAGGTTTCTCTCAGCTGACTAGACAGAGATACATATTTTATTCCAGTGGAATCAAACCTCTAGGTGAGACACCTACAAGGCACCTCCAATTTGTCACATTCAGGCTCAATGCAGTGACAGGGAGAAAAAGCTGATAAATGTAGGAAGCGATATAAAAGCTACCAAATTATCAAATGCGTTTTAGTTTACTGAGGATTAACTCTTCTGCTATAATACAATCAATAAACTAAGGATTCAGCATATAGTTCCTTTAGTTTAGCTTAAGAGAAAATGGCCTTTCCACCTTTTCTTGCTTAGGTTTTCATTCTCCTAATGCATATATATTTCTGACCTAGTGACCGTCTAAGGACTGGTGAAGGATGTAAAGTAATCCAAGGACCTTGTAGTGTATGATCATATGGGGTGTTGATTTAACAGTTAAAAAGTTATCTGTTCTTATTTCCCAGTCAGCAGTGAGTGAATTTGTGTTGTTTTGGAATGTCTAATGAGGCTAGATAGATGGATGCCTGGAAAAGCAGACAAAGAGAGTCAATCCTTGAGGGTTATCTAAGAAACAAAAGCTATCTTCATGGTTTTAAAAAGTAAAGTAAACTGGCATTTTTTAAATCTTTCAAATCCTAATGCAAAGTATTGCCACAAACAATCCTAAAAATGTTAACCTTCACTGTCTAATAATTCATATTTGTTTCTAGATATCCAGAGGAAGAGAGTCCAGAAGCCCCTTTACCTCCTTTGTTAATGTCTTTATGAATGCAATTAGGTCTTCATTCATGCTCCTTTGTTTCTTGATCCTATTATGAAGTAGCTTACACTAGTTTGCTTCTCCCAGGAGAGGCAGGCATCAAGCAGCATCGTATCTGCTTCTGTTGCCGAGCACTGACAAACTCAACTTGCAAGAGGCAGAAGGAGCCATGGCAATGTGTTCCTCTCCAGAATGACATGGACAAATGGTCTCAGATTGACCTGCCTTGGATAAACACACCTGTAATGGAATTAGAAGGCAGAGAATGTAAAGTACTGATTACAGCCCAGTTTGAAGAAAACCACTATTAATGGCATATAAATCTTGTTCATGTATGTAAAAACTATTAATGTATATTCATTAATTTACACATATTCTATTCCTCGGTCTGTAATCTTCCGTAGTTTAAAAACAGTAACTCTTTATTACTACAGGTCAGGGGTGAAATCAACTTACCTTCACTTCTGGTTTGCAAATGTAAATGTGCGCGCATGCGCAGAACGTCAAAAACCGGACATGATGACATCCAGGCGGGCGGGTGGAGCCTCCTGCAGCTACCGATTCACCCAAACCAGATAGAACCAGCTGAATAGCACCACTGCTACAGGTGTATAATTTGAGGTTTCATGGTACCTTTCATCCTCTAAAAACATTTATAGTTCCAGAGTACTTCCAGATATTACACTCCCTTCTCATTTAGCAACCAAGTTCCGTTCCAGTGATCAGGCCATTAGGCAAAATGGTGCTAAGAGACACACAGAGAGAGGCTGGTTGCTGCCATCTTATTTGGATAAGGTTATCTCATACAGCAATACAATGTTACTCTCACTCCGGCATATGATTTTGTCAGGCAGAAATTTGCTCATAAATGCACACATTGGCTGGAAAATAAATTATTACTGTTTATTTCTATTGCGTTTGCAAATGAGGTGTTGCTATTTGAGGAATGGCTGAAATATCAAGCTATAATAATTTTCAGTGTGAGAGAAGAGGAAATGAAAATAATTAATATAAAATAATCATATAAGAGACAGTTTGGTGTAGTAGTTAAGGCATCAGGCTAGAAATTAGGGGACTGTGAATTTTGGCCACACCTTAGACAAAAAATCAGGTGGGTGATCTTGGACCAGTTTCCCTCTCTCAGCCCTAGGAAGGTGGCAATGGCAAAACCACTTCTGAAAATCTTTGCCAGGAAAACTGCAGGGGCACGTCTAGGCAATCTAAATAGGGTCGCACATAACTAGGACTTCCGGAGGAGACACTGAAATGCCAGAGACGTAGGCAAAAATAGAACGTAAAAACACATCATGAAAAAGGCAGAGACAGCCAGTTGTATATTATTGCCAAGAAAGCTTCATGAATATGTGTGTGTGTGATCATCAGGAATCAAAATAAATTGAGAATGGCTTTCCAGAATTAAATTAAATATATATTATTGTGGATGGTTGCAATCAGCCAGATGTTTAGACTGGATCTGGCATTTGTATCTACCTATAGAGTCCTCCCTGAGGACCTGGGATATGCAGATGTTGCTTGATGGTGTTGGTGTTAAAGGTATCGTCGCAGGATGTAAGCTGTTCTAAATAAAGTTGTGTTTGTGCAAGAGATTTTGGCAATGTCAATGGTGTTCAAGTGGTGCTCCAGATGTTTTGGGATTGCACCCAAAGCCCCTATTACTATTTATACTATGTTTTTTCCCCCACCACAGTCATTCTATTTCAATTTGCAGGTTTTTTTTATTTTTGCTATGTTCTCTAGTCCCTTCTCTTCTATTCTGCTGTCTCCAGGTATTGCAGTGCTCACTATCCAAACGTTTTTGGCTTTTTTATCGACAATTGTTAAAATTATTTGGCAGGATCCTGTCTGCTTAAATTCTAAAGTGCTAGACCAATTTCTTCTTCAACTGTCTGGTGTTCTTGCAACATTTCATCTCACCTATTTTCCTTGTTAAGTACAGTCTGTCAACATCACTGTATGGATGAAGTGCTTGATTCATTGCCATTATTTTTCTGATCTTCCTATCCAGAGCCTTTAGTTCTTGTTGAGCCCAGTCCACTATTCCAACTGTGTTTCTAATGACTCAAATTGCCCTGATGTTAATTACCTTGATAGTATTTCCTCCACTGAGTTTGGACTTGTTTACTCTCTTGATGTATTCACTTCTAAACTTTTTAGTGACTTCAGTGTGCCAATGTTTTTGATGTTTTGTAGACCTCGACAAAGTTATTCAGCATTGTTGACAGAGGAATCAGCACAATGACAAATAGTAGTGGAGTAATAGTAGTAGTAGTGAGCCTCTTGAAATGTTCCTTTTTGATATTAACTTCTACCAGTGTATCACCATTTATCAGCATCTGCTTTTACGACATTGAATTTTGCACAGGACTACTGAACTTTTGGACTTCTTTTCTTTCAGCTGTTCTAGCCTGTTTGCATCTGATCTTAGCCTATTGTTCTTATTTTCTAGCCTCATTTTCCATTTTAGTGTTGCAGGTATTTAGTTTTGATTTTGCAACCCAGGGATTCAGTTATAACTGCAGCTATGCTGTATATTGGATGTTTCTTGCAGTGAGCTGATGCTTACATTTAATATTATAATAGTGGCATCTTTTAGTACTTGTGCTAGCTGTTTCTTTGGACCAAACTTCAATGCAGACAACCTTATTCTGTTGTTTTTGTTCTGTTTAGATGCTCAGTTACTTTATGTTGCAATTCATCAACTTTAGCTAGATAACTTTATTCTTTCTGATGAGGAGGAAGATGAGAGAGCACCTGATAACCAAGCTGACTTTCTCTACTGCCCAACTCCCCCTGGTTTGCCACTGCTGTCTGGCAAGGCTTTGATTTCTTTGCCCTGTGTAGACCTTTGCTGTTCTTTCAATTCTGCATCTGTGGTGGTGATTACTATTATCATTATTATTGTTGTTGTTGTTGTTAATTTAATCTTCAATTTGATTTACAGTTCTGGGACTGATAAAAAGTTAATAGTTCAAGTCCTAACCAAGAACCTAAAAGCTGTTAAGGTAACATCTGAGTATATAGGTAGTTCCATATAAGGTTGTTTTTTTGGCAAAGTCAGAATATTCAGGTATGATAAGTTCAAAATGTCCATGTATCTAGGCAATCCTTTGGGTATTGCTCCAAGGGCTCCTGTTACTATTGGTGGAACCATTAATTTCTTCCACAATCACTCAAATTCAATTTGCGGATATTGGTATTTTGTTATTTTTTCTGATTGTTTCTCTTCAATACATACATCATCTAGTATTGCAATATCAATGAACCAGACTTTTTTCATTACTACTACTACTACTAGTAGTAGTAGTAGTAACCATCCACTTCTTTATCCTAGCTGTACCCAGTGTTTGGTGTTCAGGGATGAAAACTGAAAGAAGTGTTTGGTCCTCTGCCAAAAAAAAGTGAATCCTGGTATAGGACAAAGAAGGAGGATCATTAACAGAAGCTCAGTGCTTTGATTTTTTTTTCCTCTCTGACATACTCCCTAAGAAAGAGACCACAGAATGGGATGTTATAAATAAAGAGGCAGATCTATCTAGATGCTTGAGAGGGTTGTATTTAGTGGTAACTAAATGAGAATATTGCCTAGACTTTTTAAATGCCTAGCCGTTTACATTGCATGAAGACAACAAAATGTAGTTTAATTTCATTTATTGATTTACAATAGCAATAGCAATAGCAGTAGACTTATATACCGCTTCATAGGCCTTTCAGGCCTCTCTAAGCGGTTTACAGAGAGTCAGCATATTGCCCCCAACAATCTGGGTCCTCATTTTACCCACCTCGGAAGGATGGAAGGCTGAGTCAACCCTGAGCCGGTGAGATTTGAACCGCTGACCTGCTGATCTAGCAGTAGCCTGCAGTGCTGCATTTAACCACTGCGCCACCTTGGCTCTTTACAAACATTCTAAGCAGCTTAGAATGTAAAGGTTCTCCTCGCACATATGTGCTAGTTGTTCCCAACTCTAGGGGGTGGTGCTCATCTCTGTTCCAGCATGACTAAATGCCGAAGGCGCACGGAATGCTGTTACCTTCTCACCAAATGTGGTCCCTAGTTTTCTACTTGCATTTTTACGTCCTTTTGAATTACTAGGATGGCAGAAGCTGGGACAAGTAATAGGAGCTCACTCCATTACATGACACTAGGGATTTGAACCGCTGAACTGCCGACCTTTCTGATTGACAAGCTTAGCGTCTTAGCCACTGAGCAACCACATCCCCTAAAACCAGTTTATAATTAACACAATAAAACAACCACAATAAAATAACAAACAACCAAATAGTTGATTAATAAACAATGGCCCAAAAGAAAAAAGATGAATACAAACCATCTCCCAAAATCTCATCAGGTAGCAGAGTTGTAGCTTAGAAATAATAAGCATATTTAACTGAAGGTTGCCCTCCTGCATATTAACAGAGATAGAGCGATCCTAACCTTGGGAAATGACATATCAGAGCCTCCTGCCGGAAGTTCTTCTGGCCCATAATTCCCCCAAAGAATTTGGACCATTTTAAATAGAACCACCATACAACATTTTGCAGATGCTGTAAGGATGTAGATGTTATATCACCATACTGTAGGCCTCCAAATCAGCTCATACCATATTCAATTTGATTTGTTCCTGGTTTTCTTTACCCACATCACTCCAATATTTCTTCTGTCACTCCATCTCATTTAAAAAAAATAAATTTTATTAAAAGTTTTAAAAAGAAGGTAAAAACTAATATAAAGTATAAAAGGAGAAAGAAAGGAAAGGACAAAGATGCAAAAAGAAAAGATAGAAGCTTCAAATTGCTTTTGCAGCAAATACAAGTATGATTAAAAATGATGTTTACAAAAAACAACCCAGGAAATGTTCCTGGACCAGATGGACTATCAAGTTTGTATTATGAGTGCTTTGAGGATTAACTTTTACAACCTTTACAAAATAGGATGAATTCTGTCCTACAGAAAGGAAGAATGCCAGAGATCCAGAAAGAGGCTAATATAACATTAATAGCTACAGAGGTATAATACTTTAATAAATGCTATTTTATAACAACCATAACAATAGCAATAATAGATAGTTCCATTGACCCTTGGAGAACCATAGATTACTTGTCACTTGAAAGATATTTCTTAAAAACCAGAACTTGGGTCTGGAGCTGGGAACTCAGAAAAGGTGCAAATTGGAAAAGACTTGATCAGCTTAATGATGATGCTTAGGACATACAACATAGAATCAAAAGGCCAGAAGGGAACTCAGAGGTCTTTCAGTCCCAACCCCTGTTCAAGGCAGGAGCAGCATCCCAGTCAAATGCTTGTTCAATCTATTATTGAATACATTTTAAAAGTCTATTTTTTTTATTGAATAGACTTTAAAAGTTGATTTTTAAAAAGTTGAGTCAAATATCACAAGCAAGACTTCTTAACTTATATCTAATGCCCCTACTCCCTTTATTATTCCAGTAGTGATGTGGGCTTTTCTGATCTTAAATT
Source organism: Thamnophis elegans (assembly GCF_009769535.1). Lineage (NCBI taxonomy): Eukaryota > Metazoa > Chordata > Lepidosauria > Squamata > Natricidae > Thamnophis > Thamnophis elegans. The sequence continues at coordinate 57,472 of NW_022473919.1, read as the reverse complement.
CCTACTCTTGGAAATCCTTACTTTTCTAGAGCGATGCAAAATGTTACTGTGAATGTAAACCTTTCGCAAAATATCCAAAGTGATCAGAAACAGATTCTTTTCTCAATACTCTGTGGGCCTTCTGCTTTTTCAAAACAAGCCTAAGGATATCAAGAAAAGCATTATTTTATTATGTAGGCTCATAGCTATGTATGTTTGTTTTGAAGCTTTAAAGGAGTTGTCAATGTGTAAAATGTGATGGAGCAGGTTTGATTTCTCTGCCTTTCTCCCAGGAATCATCTGACAGCCCCAGGCATGGAGGATGTGTCTTTCTCCCAACTATTCTGTCATGCCGGTAGTCATAGCGACCATGAGGATCGATTAGATACCATCTGATCTCAACCTCATAAAAACACACACATGCAGGCACACACCCACAAGAGGCAGCAGATGGCAGCCAGGCCAGTAGGTCTGTCTCCAGAGACAGAGTGGGGGAGAGAAACCGGGATCATGAAGCAAGGTTGGGGAGAGGAGAGAAAGAAGAAAGGAGAGATGAACAGATACACAAAGGCAAGGAAAGTCTGTGTTGGAATATTAGGCAAAGCATACCTAAGATGGATGAAAGCAGAAGAGTTACGGTACATCCTGATAAACTCAGAAAGAGCAATGCTTTGATAAGAGCAATCAGAGATTTGTTCTTTTTGAAGCAATCAGGAACACTGAGTTTCAATTCTTAACTGATATGCATAATCTTCAGTTAAGGAGCAGTGTTCTTTTAAAATATAATGAAAATGGCATGAACATATATTTATTATATTTTGAAGCTTTTTTAAATGAAAGAATGACTATTTAGATAGTGTTCATTTTTTTTCTCTGCACACTTAGTTCTCTTTTAATTTTAGGGCCAATGATACATCTTTAAAGCAACCAGCAAATGACATTTGTTAAAAATAATTACAAATCGCCAATAAAAAATTCCATTTTTATATGAATAATAGATTTAGGGACCCTGATCTGGCTCCTAAGGGCTGGAGGTAGGGCAAAGGTTAGTCCACTCCCTGAATTATTCTCCTGAGTCAGATGGAAGGAGAAGTGAATCTCTCCACTTAGCTTTTCTTCTTTCTTTTCTGTTTTAAAGTATGCATTGCTCTATTTTTATAATAGTTGAGAATTTTTGAAAAAAAGAAAACCACAAAAGTATAGCATCATATAAGTATACATGTGCATCTTTATTTAAGTTTTTCTTAATGTATAATTTTTGAAAACATTTTCTCTAATTCAGTTTTGTACATAATTTTAATAAATAAGAAATTTTTAAAAGTGGCCTATGTGGTTCAAAAATGTCAATTTATACGAAAAAGTTCATATTCACAAAATATAATTTCTTCCTCAATTCTATATACATGCCTAATGGTATGAATGGTGTCATGATTATGTTGCTATTGTTAATGCAGGATGAAAACAAATCCCTTTACATATCAGAAGCATATGTTGTTTAGCTATATAGAATTCAGATGAAACATTGATTCTGAAAGTCAGATAATACTGATGAGGAATTAAATTGCCTCAATATTATATGCCCCATATTCTGCAAAAATAAGCTCCTCTGACGTCCTGACTTTCTTTTTCAAATGGGAGCAGGGTATAGCAATAGCACTTAGACTAATATACCACTTCAGAGTGCTTTACAGCCTATGTTTACAGCCTGTAAACTAAGCAGTTTACAGAATCAGTATATTGCTCCCAACAATCTTGGGTCTCATTTTACCAACCTTGAAAGGAAGGAAGGCTGAGTCAACCTTGAGCCAGTGGGAATCAAACTGCTGAATTGCTGGCAGTTGGAAGTTAGCAGAAGTAGCCTGCAGTACTGCATTCTAACCATTGTGCCACCATGGCTCAAGATAGCAGTTGAAGCCAATTATTCACAGTAATTACTACAAAATATGTATTTATAAAATGTAAAGGCTACCTCAATCTGTCTTGACTCTGATTGGCTGCTATAATTATTTGCCAATCATGTGTGTCTAATACTTTCACTTCCATCATTTTCAAATGTACAGTTGAGGACTTCCTCCCTTAAGTTCTTGTTGTTTCCTTGCTGTTTATAAATAATTATAATTATAAAATATTTAGAAAATAAAATATATAACTAGACAAAAGAAAAGAGAGGAAAATAAGGAAAGTCATAGAGATGGAAGCAAACTATTAGTAATAAATAGAAATTACAATTGTCATAAAATTTAAAAATCATTATTTGCTTGAAAAATTAATTTAATATGTAAATCTAAACATATCAATTTGAGAATTAATAGTAAATCACTGTGAAACACCAAATGTTCATATTTATATTAATATCAACATTTATTATCTAAAGTAAATACTCATGATCTTATGAAAAAGAAAATAATAGTATTACAAATTTTAATTTCTAAAATAATCAGCAAAACTAGTATTAAGTTATAGATTTGTTCCCATTGTACCCAAATAGTGATTACATCAAATTATTTATAAAACATTAAAATTGCTTCTAGTTACTATTTTACTGTTTTTACATCAACTATTTTCCCCTTAAAAATTATACTCTGAGTTTGTATCTGAGTATCTGAGTTTGCATTGTTGTGTGACATGTAATATATAGGAAAATTTATCTAGCTTAAATTTAGTCAAACTTCTATTTGGGATGGATGCTGTTAACATTGTCCTTAAGCTTTATAAGACAGATTTTTTTAAAAAAGATGTGCAGAAGAAAAACAGTGATTGTTACATCTCCCTTAAAACCCCATCAGATATAGGATTTTGGACTTGGGGTCTGTTCCTCCTCCAAAGGAGAAGGGAATGGACATATGATTAAAAACCAAATAAAAATAAAATGGACTTCCCTCATATCCAATCCTGAAGAGAAGGTTAACAGCTAAATCGAATGAGGTGAGTGCATTTCCAGTGGCCCTATTGTTCAAATTACCTAATCTGTGCATATCCCCAGTTAAGAAGACATGATCCGGATTTTCCATCAAAAGGAAGAGAATTATGCAATTCTGCTTGAAAGAGCACCACCAGGAGAAAGCAGACCCTTAGGCATTTGAAATAACTTCAGTGGGAGAAGCCAGCATAAAGGGGCAGCCCTAGCAAATGGAGCATGGAAAGAAGTAATGGAATGTGTAGAAGACCTTGGAGGACAAGGGGAAGGGATGCTTTCTAGGAAACAATCAGACAAGAGAGACAGGAGTCTCCAAGTGACTCAGAGTGAATCAGAGAGAGAAACTTAGGAAGGACCTGTCCTAATTGATCAGACCCTTAAAAGCGGCAGTGTCCCAATAAATTGCAAGGCTCTGTTAATGTAACCTCCCGTAAATTAGATTTAGCTCATCTAGTTGTGTTTCCTGTTTAGTTAACCCAGGAGAGCTGACAAGTGGGCAGAGCATTCTGTAATTACCAAAGATATTTGTGAACACTAGTTCTGGAAAAGAACATCTGGACTGTAGATGTCACCATGGGCATGTATCATGTAAAAAGCAGCTGTTCTATTTTTTTCCAACAGATTTTTAGGAATTGCAGACAGATTCTTGTTTGATCACAGACAGTTTGGTTTTCAATTTTAAGTGCCTGCCTATTCTCAGATTTGGGCTTTTATAACATTATTTTGCTTATGTTCTCAATTGTTTAATTTTTTACTGATTTTATTGCATTATTTTCTGGTTTGTAATACATTTGAATTTAAACCAGATAAAAGGTTATGAAAAATAATACATTCATTCCATTATTTTATTCAGTTTCAAATAGAATGTTTAGAGTTGCTAGATGCCATATGTTAAACAGCAAATGAGAGTCAAACCACTTCACAGGAGATTGTCACATTTGTTATTCACTACTAAAAGCATTGAAAGATCTATATTTGTCCAAAGTGATGTAGGATCTTCTGCTTATAGGGGGAATTTGGATTAGAAGACCTCCAAGGTCCCTTCCAACACTGTTCTTCTATGTGTCATCAAGTCATTGTTGACTCTTAGTGCCCACATAGATAGATTAAATGTCCCTAATCTGGTTCTTCAGCTCTTATCCCATTGCCACTATAAATGAATCCATCCACCTTGCTGGTGGTCATCATCTTCTCTTTCCTTCCACCTTTCCCAGGATTAGAGCTTTCTTCACATATCTAGGTCTTTGCATAATGTGCCCAAGATAGGATAATTTCTGCCTCATTGTTTGAGCCTTGAATGAGAACCATGGTTGATTTGTTTGATGATGCATTTCTTTGTTCTGTTGGCTGTCCATGGTAGTCTCATGAGTCTTCTCCAACACAATATATTTACATAGCCGGGTTCATGCTTTTTGTTTTATCACACAGGGTAAGCATTTTTTTTCTTATCATTTTCTAAGCATCCTTCTCCTAATCATTTACAGTGCTTCTTTCTTTTCTTCCTTCCCTTCTGTTTATTCCCTCAAGGAGAGGCTAAAAATAGAAATAAATAAATAGGCTGAAAGTTGCACACCCTAATGCAAGGCTTTGCCATGCTTTACGTATGAAGTAAAATGCTTTTTTCCCACTAGATACAGGTCATCTTACAACACTTCATTTAGTGACCATTCGAAGTTACAGCTATGTACTGCCTCTGGAGCATCTGGAGCCTGACATCAGCAAGGCAGAGGAACAGAGGGAGCCTGTTCCCAGTGTGCTCATGCAAAGGCAAGAGCAGTTAAGACAAAAGGGGTGACTCAGGAGTAAGGCTTGGAGATGATTGGCCCCTTCCATAAGATATAAAGGAGGAGCAAACGGACGTGAGCCTTTGCAGGAAGCAATTTTGTTCATTCTGGTTGGTTTAAACTCTGAAGCTCCACTTGAATATGTGCTCCATTTGGCCTTGGAAAACTAATTGGCAGTTAGGTCTCTGGCAGCATTTCAAGGGAGATAAAGGTGGGTGCTTATCAGCCTTACCCTGAAAGACTGTGGCAGACTTCTGTCGGACTCTTCACAGACTGGTTGTGAATCATTATGGGCTGGGAATGAACATAATTCACTACTGTTTAAATAAAAAAGGGATTTTTGGGACTAAGCATGTGATTTTTCCTGTCTCAGGAAGCCTAGGTCAGAACTGGAAAAAGTTATTTATGACCATTTTTCACACATTTGGATGCTTGACAACTGGTTTATATTTATTATGGTTGCAGTGTCTCGGGGTCATGTGATCGCCTTATCTGACCTTCTGACAAGCAAAGTCAATGGGGAAGCCAAATTCGCTTACTAACTATGTTACTAATATAATGACTGCAGTATTTCACTTAACAAATGTGGCAGGAAAAGTTGTAAAATTGAGAAAACTCACTTAACAAATTTCTCACTTTATAACAGAAATTTTGGGCTCAATTGTGGTTGTATGCTGAGAACTACCTGTATTTTTTTATGCTTATAGTTGCTTACTATAAGAACCCAAGTAAAGGACATATTTGGCTTAAGGATGATCAACAGATGCTACAAGCATGCCTCTGCACCTTCCAAAGCCCCCTGCCCTTGGACCTCAAAGAACTGCGGAGTCCTAATGTGGAAGCCTTGCTGGCCTTGAAGGATTTGGCAGCTACCCAGAGGGCAGTGGCTGGCTCCAAATTTATATCTCAAGGAAAAGAGCCTCTGCAAGATTCGTAACTCTTGGCAAACTCTGACAGAGGGAATATTGGAACATGGTAATAATGTGTTCTCTCAAATGCCTCAAAATATTGCATGGTTTACAGTTGCTGGCAGTCTTTGTATACTGAACTGGTTAATCAATTTTAATATATTACATTTATGGAAAAATCTTCCTTTTTTTAATACAATGAGTTGTTTCTGCCAAACGAAGTAAAATTAGCAGTGGTAAATGATCTTTATTTGGCTTCTTGGTGCTCTTTGATTTTGATGATTTTTTATTTGTAGATGTTTATTACTGGAATATATAACATCATCAGTGCAAAAAGGAGAGAAGTTTCTGGCTGATTCTTTAAATGCACTAATTTTCCCTTCTGATCATGATGGGGGTGTGGCTTTCCCCTTGATGATTCCATAAGTAAGATATCGTTTATTCCTCAATTGTTTATCTGGTGCTGTTTGGTAGGTGGGTATGGGAGGAAGCAGGAGCTAAGGAGCACCGGTGGGCTGGCATGGGCTGTGGGTGGGTGTTGGGCAATCCAGAAGGTCTAGTGAAGAACACAGGTGGATGGTGGATTACTGTGGGAGTCCTAAGCATTTATGGGATCTAGAAAAACAGAGTCATTTATAGGTAAAGCATTACTATGTATAATTTTGTATGCAATACCTAGGTCTGAGTGCAAGCAACACAGTTCTAAGTTATCCAAACCGAGAATTTCAAGCCTAGTAGCATAAGGAATTCTACTGTGTACAGAAGAGTGCAAGACTTTTCTCATGAAATACTTCTGAACCCGCTTGATTGCATTCATGTCAGATATATGGTGGGGATTCCAAACAGTTGACCAATATTCTAAAATTGGTATAGCGTAAATTTTATAAGCTCTAATTAGCAATACAACATTTCCAGGGGAAAAAAAGCTTCACAAAATTAAGTTTACAACTCTTAATGCTTTTTTTAGCAACGCTGTTACAGTGAACTTTGGAGCATAGTCATCAGTGATAAGTACACCTAGGTCCTTGACAAAGTGAAGGTCATCTGCTAGATCAATGCCACCCAGCTTATACTTGATATTCTGATTACATTTACCAATATGTAAGACCAGAGCATTTATTAATCGAAATTTGAAGTTGCCAAATAGATGACCATTCAGACACTTACAGTATTTTTGGTAGTATAAAATGCTCTAAGTAGAAGATGCACCTAGCTTTTGGGGAGGAAAACAAGAACAAAAATCTTCCTGTGCCTCTGCCTTCCAGCAATTTGCCTCTTTGCAGCAAACAGCAAACAGCCTGCTTCAGTTTCAATTTCAGTTCAGCCTGATTAGCATAAGAAAAAAAATCTGCCTCCCAGCAATTTGCCTCCTTGCAGCAAACTGTGTGTTTCAGTTTCAATTTCAGCACAGCCTGATTAGCTCAAACAGCTGATTGGATTGGCCTCCTGGCGATCAGCTGTTTCAAGCTGTAGGGATTGCCATAGCCTATTGCCGCCTCTGCACATGCCATTTTCAGCCTCCGCATGTCCCGTTTGCAGCCTCTGTGTGCCCTATTTTCCTCCTGTTCCAGGCAGTGGGGATTGCAATGAGTGAAAAATTGAGCGTGTGGAGGCGGCAATAAGCAATGGCAATCCCAGCAGCCTGAAACAGCTGATAGTCGGGAAACCAATTCAATCGACAATCAACTGCTTGTGCTAATCAAGCTGTGCTGAAGCTAAAACTGAAACAGGCTGTTTGCTGTTTGCTGCAAAGAGGCAAATTGCTGGGACGCAGAGGCCAAAGGTTGGGGTCTGGAGGGTTGGTGGGACTACATTTGGTGTATAAGATGGACCCAAATTTTCACCTTCTTTTAGAGGGGAGAAAGTATGTCATACTCTGAAAAATACGGTAGTTGAGATCACTTTGCAAAACAACAGAATTATCTGTACTATTGAATAACTTTACATCATCTGCAAAAAGGATGCAACTGCTTTTAAGCTGATCACATAAAGATGTAGAGCAAGAAAAGCATGGGACCTAAAACACTGTCCTGTGGAACACCACTGTTAACTGGTTTAAGGGCTTTCTCATTCATTCTGCTATTAAACATTTCCCCTTACAGTCTTATCTACATTAGATAAAATTCATTAGATTGGGATTTTGGTGTCAGAAGCAATCTGGATGCACGGTGGTAAGTGTAAAGGTAGTTCTGAAGAATATTTGCTAAAATGTGTATGTAACAGTAGGTAATTTTAGCAATAAAATAACTCTGAAGTTTACTTTACAACAATCATTTTAGTTTCACTATGAGTAATACAATGCAAACACAATAATACTGCAGTTTTTTTTAGAGCTGTTTAAGAATTCTTGTTTTACATCTTTACTTATCTTACTTTGTAGTATATGCTTATTCTAAAGTTATTCTGAAAAGTGGTAGCTGCCTCTCTGCTTTACTTAAGGTGATTCAGGGATATTTAGATAGTACCTTCTATTTCTGATAAAATCCATTTTTCCATGGTAGCCGCTGGGAAATTTCAAAACATCTATATGATTGGCTTATCACTGTTGACCCATCCCAAGACTGTCATTTTATTTCTAGGGAGCCTGACCCTTGCTTGTTTAGGAAGAGTGTAAGTCTCACCCTGGAAGTGAGGAATTGGCCTTTTCCTCAACAGATTTTTATCTTGTTTTCTGCCTTCTTGAAACAGTGAATGATTACCTCCATTTTCCCCTACATTACCAGTCATATAATAAACTTTGTCATTTTTATGCTTCATTATTTCACAGGACTGTACAAAATCACAATGCATTGGCTTAATACATAATTTTATTAAGTAACATGCAGATTCTTCCAAAATGGCACCCTGAGCTGCTGGAATTTTTTTCCCCTGCTGATGAATAGATTTTGCTGCCAAAGTGGTTCTTTGGTGACACACTTCTCAAATTCGAACAGGAGCAACTAAGAACGACTCCAGATGACTCTAAGACAACTACAATTTACTTATCTGTGAAGAAGAATCCTGATGGTTGCAATTCACAGTAAGAGCAGCTGGAGAGTCTGGTCTCCATCTTTTCCTATCTGCTGTTTGGATTTCCAAGGACACCTTTGTTTTAATATCACTTTTTGAATTGGTTTTCTCTTGCTTCTAACTTACATTTTAAATGTTGAACATCTGACTGAATGCTGAACTATCCATCACTCCCTTGCTGTTTTATACATGTTGATTTTTTATTACTTTTTTTTTTAGTAACAACACTTTTTCTTTTGCTGCATGGAGGTTGACAGCACAAAGATTTCTTCTTTTCTAGTGAAAGTTATCTAATTCTTATAGTAAAGAATTTCTATTTTACCAGTATTTATAAGGCATTTGCTGTTTTATTGTACTTTATTTCTGAATATTTCTTTGGTCCTTTTTTTTTTAAAGAGACAGGAATTTTTCCCCTTGTCTTTTCTATTCATTTTCTATAGTAGGAAACATTTTCTGTGGAATCAACTGTCCTTGAGAGGAATTGCCTATATTTTTGGATTACATTAAAAATGAAAATAACAAAAGTCTTCTTGAAAGCCTTCAAAAAAAGAATGCTTTTTAACTTACAAGCTCTCTTTAAAAATTTAGAGAATAGGTTTAATGAAGCAACAACAACAATCAACTAAAGAGGATACTCAGATACAGACAACAGCAGAATCAAATTTGCAATGGGATGGATTGGAAATTAATTTGTTGCTGACAAAATTTGAGAAGGTTTTTTTTTTTGGAAAATTACAGGTTTGGTGGAGAAGGAGGAAAGGATCATGAATCTAAAACATTTAGAGGTGGCAGAGTAGAATAGTGATAAATTGGACTTTTTAAGGAAAATTCATAGACTTTTTTTCAAAATGTCAGTCGCCCCAACTTGGTCAATAGGAAAGAAGACTCTTACAGCCATAACAGAGTAGCAAAGCCAAATCTAGCTTTTGACACCCAAACCAAACAGTTAACTTTTTCCTTGGGATTCATCATCTTCCTCCATTATTCCTGAGTGTGGAATCACTTTCAAATAAATTGTTTTTGTTAACAGTCCCCAACTGCATGGGCTTCAAGGTGTTGCATTCCATTGGGTGACCTAGGAACAGGCTTCCACTTCCAAGGAACAGTAGGAAGATTTTATCTTTCCTTTATTTTATTCTCCCCCACCCATTTGCCTACCCTACTGCTCCCCCCCGCCCCCCAGTTACTTATGACAGCCTGACATCTACATGGCTAGGCTGACACAAATACTGTGGAGATACTTACAACAGAGATCATGACTTTGGGGAATGAAATTCAATTATATGGAAAAAACACTAGTCATAATTTTAAGGAAAAGTTTTATTATCAAGACTGAATCCTGGACTGACCAGAGACAATGACTATAGTGGATAAGGCTGAAACTGAAGCTATTGCAAACTTTCTGCAGGTTAAATATAATGTTAACTGAAGGTTTTGAAGTTAGTTTTTGTTGTTGAGCTTATCTGTTAACGCCTTTTTTTTTCCTGTAGTGAAATGGTAGGTCAAATTGCTTGAATAAATGGAGTTGTAGAAGCTTATATAGATCTATTTCACAAGAGAGAAAAACTACTAATGTTGAAATATATTTATTTCAACTAAGAGGGACAATATGTGTATTTTTTCCTTTTTTTCTTTTTTTAATGAACTTTGTTTTTTGGTCCCATTTAGTTTTGTTCTGTTCTTGGGAAGGGGAGGGTGTTGAGTTGTATTTTAACTTTTGAATATAACAATTATATAAAAATATGCAGGCTCCACAGATTCCAACTAATGAAAATTCATTATTCTCAGACTTCTTTATCCCCAGTTATGCCCCATTTTGCAACATGTGTCCCGTTGGCTTGTCTTTTCTCAGGAATCAGAGCCATAGTCATCAGACCAAATTTTTGAATTACAGCTCTTTAAATCAGTGTTTCTCAACCTCAAGAACTTTAAGATGTATAGCCTTCAACACCCAAAATTCTTTAGCCAACCTATGTTCTGTAACACAAAAGATGCTTTGCAACACTTTAGAGTAAATGAAGCATTTATCTTAAAATTGCACTTTATTGGAATAAATCCAGTTATAGAAATATAAAAGTGATACTTGATGACAGCTGAAATCTAGATGCAAGTTTCTGGCTGGCTTGAAAAATCAGTTCCAGGAGGCAATACGTTTCCTTTGAATCAGCTTTCAGTCCCCAATGGACCTAGGTTTGTTTGTTTTGTGCCTGTAACCTGTCCTAACATTCTCACAAAGTTCATAATATTTGCCATTTTTAAACTGTAATTTTGTCTGTTATCTGCACATCAGACCTAGCTATTTTGCTTTGCTGGTTATCCAATATATTCAGCCAGAAGCAGATTTCAAAGCAGCCACTAAAAGTTTGGAAAAGGCATGGCCGCTTTAGCAATGTTAAGAGAAATGCTCATTTACATATGTTACAAAGCACCTTTTCAAAGGTTCACAAGTATAACCACATTAACTACTATGGAAATACCTTAATTGTGGTATGTATCCTAGCCAAGAGTTTATTTAAAAATCACTGATAGATGCTGAAGACTGATGGTTGACAAACAAACAAATAAATCTCCAGATAAAATGAACTTGCTACATGGTCCTCCTCTAAATGTAACCATTAAAGTGTGATAAAGACTTATCTGGTGCTTTAAAGAGATGAGAATGTAAAATCACTTACCATATATCTTTAGAATGTTAAAAAAGAGATTTTCAAGATTCAGACAATTCTTGGCAAAGCAAAGTCACCCTAAAACTCCCTATGCATTCCTACAAACTTCACTGTACATCATTTATTTACTAAACATATTTCTATGTTGCTGCAATCACAATGATTATTGGCATCTTACATAGAAAAAAAAGCAATTGAAAGCAGACTCTGTATAAATGATAAAATCACACTAGCAAATGAACAATAGAGAGGAAAGAAAGATGGCCACATCAAATCAGGGAAAGCTTTTCTGAAAGGATCCGAGTCTCCAAGCACTTCCAAAAAAGCAAGCAAAGAGGGAACTAGCCTGAACTCCATACCGAGCCTCTTCCACAACCTTGGCATTAAGACAAAAAGCATAGAAGGCTATGTACTACTTCAGAGTCAGTTCCAAAAATTGTTTAAAAAGTGCTCTGCAGAGCTGCAGGGGCACCATAGTTGGAACCACATGCTCTCCAAAGCACCAAAGAATCTGAAACATTCCACAACCCTAATTGTGCAATGTAGCACAGATGATGAGGTATTGATTTGTTATGTTGTTGATGCTGCCAGATTGATATTGTACCCTATAGTAAAATGCCAGGATAGCTTGCAAATCATAAAGAAAACTGAATATAATGTATATCAGCAGTCCCCAACCTTTGTGACTTGGCGGCCCAGTTAAGGGTGAGAGGGAACCGGGCCATGCAAGCGCAGTCCAGCATGCTTTCACGTGGCGAGCCAGTGCGCACGTGCATGCACACATAGTTCCACTGCAAGTTGGGCTGTGTGTGCATGTGCGTGTGTGCCGGCCTGCCACTCGCATGCGTCAAGCTGTGAGCATATGTGAGCCGGCCTGCAGCCCATAGGTCATGGCCAGGTAGTGGACTGTGGAAACCTCTGCTGTTTATAAATATGTGAAAATAGTTAGGAACCTGGGCTGAAATAACAAACAAAACAAACTATCAATCGGTGAAAATAGTACAACATTCTGATCCCCATATATTGCTATCCATTGCCATTTCTGATATAATTAAATGGATAGCAATCATATTGAAACTGGACAGAACGTCTGAGGAAAAAGACATGAAGGATAAACTACAGGTAGACCTCAATTTGTTTAGTGACTGTTCAAAGTTAAAATGGTACTGAAAAATATGACTTATGACCGTTTTCATAGTTACGACCTTTGCACTATCCCGAGCATGTGATCAAAATTCAGATGCTTGGCAACTAGTTTATATTTATCAGCCTTGCTGTGTCCCAAAGTCATGTGATTGTCTTTTCTGATCTTCTGGCAAGCAAAGTCAATAGGGAAGCCAGATTCACTTAACAACTGTGGCAAGAAAAGTCATAAAATGGAGCAAAACTCACTTAACTAATGTCTCACTTAACAGAAATGTTGGGCTCAATTGTGGTTGTAAGTCGAGGACTACCTGTATTGTATTTTGAGTTTTTGATGCTGCTTTGTGGTTACTTTGCTCTTCGGTTTCAGTAGGTGCTATTGTCCCTCCTTTACACTTCATGGTGTTCACCTCCCCAACACCTCACTGTGGGGGAAATTGCTGCTTGTGTTGTCATGTAGTGGTATGAGGAAGAGATCCTGAATGAGCTGGCCTTGCTCTTCTCCTTGCCGACAGCTGGGTTGCTCACAGCATGAGCAGAAATTACTATATTGGTTCACTTGCTTCCCACTCCTATCCATCCAACTTTGCATTCGGTTTAGAACTTCCGTACACAGCACCTTGGCCTTCTATCTGAACATAACAAATTGAACCTTTGATTTTGGTCTTACCTTCAGGCAAAGCCCCAGGAGATGATTATAGCACTGGAGATCTATTAAAATACCTTTAATGGAAGGCCATTTTAGTTAAAACTTTTTAAAAAAATAATATCAATTCTTCAAGTCAATTTCCCAAAGGTTGGGGCACAACATAGTATCACAAACTTTAGGAGTATCTCCAACTTAAAAGGATTGATATCCACCAGAAAACTATAGTGCTATAGTTTTGATAGAGTTGGACACTAAGAATGGTTGATTGAAAAATTGATACCTTTGAATTGTGGTGCTGATGTAAATTATTGTAAATACCATGGACAGCCAGAGACATCACCAGAAGCTAAAATCATAAGACTACATCTGATTTACTTTGGTCATGTCATGTGTTCAAATTCATTGGAAGAAGACGATGCTAGGAATGTTTAGTGGAACAAGAAGAAGGAGCAAGAATAACTTAGAATAACAGAGTTGGAAGGGACTTTGTAGGTCTAGTCCAAACTCCTGCTCAAGCAGTAGACCCTATACACATGATGGTGAACCTATGGCACATGTGCTGGAAGTGGCACGCAGAACCATCTCTCCAGGCAAGCCAGCCGTTGCCCATTGCTCTTCTGGGTTCAGACGTTGTAGCAGCTTCATCACAAGCACAAGCAAGAGATTGGACAGCCACTTGTCTGAAAAGTCAGTGTTGGCAAACCTTTTTGGCACCAAGGGCACCAACACTGCCCTATACCATTTCAGACAAGAGAGTGTCCAGTCTCTTCTTGAAAGCTTTCAATGATGAAGCTTCCACAACGTTGATGATTATTGGTATTAATTGTGGCATTATGCACAAACATTCACATTCACATTAGATTCTCCTAGCAGGTCATATAACAGACAATTCTGATTGTGTTGATGCTACTCTTGTTCAATTTATTTATCAATGACATTTTTTAGCATTGAGTAGAGAAGGTTTCTTTTCAATTAAAGTGAGAGCTAGGAAATTAATATATGTATTGGACAAATAGTGTTCTAAAAATCTTTAAAATAAATGCTGGAAACAGAAAGGTGATCATATTCAATAAAAAGAAAAAGGAGGCATAAATGGAGAGGTGAGCAACATATGATAGAGCAAACTTCTATTTACCATTATCATAGCAACTTTATAATATCTCAGGAAGTTGGCATTCTTATCAGTAGGCCCTCTAAAAAGCAAACGTGACCTATGTCTAAGTGCTGTATGAATTTTTTTGCATATAAATTGAACCATTTAACTCTTCTAGGAAGCAAGTCAGCCCCTAATTTCCTGCAGGCAGCAAAGTATTAGAGAATGAAATCTCCATGATATTATTTTTTTTAAACTGCAAGGTAAATTTCTTAAACGGTATACCTATTTTTGTGTGCAGAATTTGGTGTACACTCAATTAAATCAGTCTATTTGCATTTCATTATAATTTCTGTAGCAATATATTATCCACTGCCAGCTTATTGGGCCTGGCACAGCTTCATCAGAGCTCTTTAGTCAGGCCGTTTCAGGATGACTTAGGATAACCTTCATGGCTGCCGTAACAGTCCTGTGGCACAAGACCATGTCATTCTTTTCTCACACCCAGTAATTCCTTATTTTGTCCTGTTATCACTGCTCATGATGTGGACCCACAGAGTTGGGCTTTGTCGCATTAATAAACCAAAAGAAAGCATTTGATAGAGTTGATAGGAAATTGCTATGGCAAACATTGACCCAATATGGAATAAGTGAACATCTTATTAGCCTATGCAGAAATGTATCTAGTGATTGCAGAAGTGCAAACAGATCAAACCAAGAACATCAAAACTCTTCATGGTAACATCCAGAATAAAACAGAGTTGTGTACTATTACCATTCTTGCTTATCACCTACATTGATAGCAAAGCAAAGAAGCCTAAGAATAGTAATAATATCAACAAACTACTTTTTGTAGATGATTAGGCACTGATACAAGTACATCTCCCACAGGTGGCTGGCTATCATGCACCCTATCCTCCATGGTACTTTAGATGCTGGGGTGCTGATAGGCATCCTTCAGATAAGCTGTTCTATTCTATGTTCTCTCCTTCAGAAAGGCTGGTCTGTTACTCTGTCCCTCGAAGAGTTGCCCCACAAATAATACACAATCACCCCTTTTTATAACTTCCTGCATGCAAACACTCATGCATTTCCTGATAATCCCCAGGACATTGTCTCTCAGCCTGCTACCATTCCTTCCCTAAGACCCACAAAACTGAAGGTTAGTTTTGACTGTTATAGCCTACCCACACAAATAGATCATGACACTCTCCATGGTGCTGCTCTCTTCTTGTTCATTGTCATCATCCTGTTGGGCTCTGCTGCATCTTTCATAAGGTAGCCTTTGAGGATGGGCTCTGGAGCTTCCTCACATCCCTTGGTTGCACATAATTCAGGACATCAGTAGCACAGGGATTCCTCTCTCCTTTTGCTTCTGTCTTCTGACTCTCCCTTCTGTGTAATAGCAGTCTCCCGCTTGTCAAGTT
Source organism: Thamnophis elegans (assembly GCF_009769535.1). Taxonomy (NCBI): domain Eukaryota; kingdom Metazoa; phylum Chordata; class Lepidosauria; order Squamata; family Natricidae; genus Thamnophis; species Thamnophis elegans. The sequence goes on along the minus strand of NW_022473919.1, from coordinate 41,897 downwards.
GCAACTCCTGCTAATCTGTTTGACACTCTACCCAGGAGTGCATTAATACCTTTGTACTAATCTGCATGGACACTTGTTTTAGGGATGTCCCCTTTGGATTTGCCCAGCTCTGGATCTTGGGGAAGGAGTGGGGCATGGATTTGAGCCAACCACAACGAGTCAACAGTGTACAGCTTACCTTTCTATGTGTTCCCCCTTCCCCCCCCCCCTGGGCATTGCAGAACCTAGGGATGCAACTTGATGGTGCAGTCAGTCAGCTGGGGCACAGATGCTGGAGGAAGGTTGTACATGATCAACTTCCCTTTTCCACGTTACAGTTTTGTGTTGCCCTTCTTTGTTGGCTATATTGCCACTTTCTCCTATTTTCTGTACCTGTATCAGAATATGTGCAGGGAACAGTTGTCTGAGGTATACATGGAAGGGTTATATCACCACTTTGAGAATGGGGCTTTAGGAGGACAGGGGCTGGAGATGTTTCCATATCACATTCATAGGTCTTGAGGATGTTTGTACCCAGGATGTGTTAGGGATTTTGAACGTACTTACAGCCTCCAGAGCTCGCTAAGGAAACGCATCTACAGGTGCCATCTCCATTTGCCCTGGAGAGAAAAGAATGGAGGATGGGCTTCCTCTGTCCTCTTTAGCCAGAGTAATCGTTGTTGTGGATGAAGGGAGAATCTGAGCTTGCCGACTGACAATATTTGGGCTGTGAAACTCCCACACGGTGACAGATGTCAAGTCCAATTAAGCCACTCGCATCTCGTTGGCAATCCAATGGGATCGCCCATTGGGTAGCAACTTTGGAGGGAATCATGTCGCCTCCCCTTTGCCGGCCCTTTACTGTGCCTTTATATCCGGCCACTTCTCCAGGATAAGCCCAGCGGAACCAAACGGCAATCCAGCCGCCTCTCGCTGCAGGCCGCTCCCTGGGTTTTTCTATACCGCTGGCGTGGCCCGGCCCTCTGCTCGGGCTCCTTCTGCTCTCGGGCTCCAAGGGCGTCGGGGGATGTTGCAGATCGCATCTTGAAGGACCAGGGGAAGCAATCTAGTCTGGGTGCCTTTTATTCCCCCCCCCCAAAAAAAAGAGTCGGGACTGCAACGCAGGGCTGTTCCCAGGACCTGGATGCCGCCCGCTGAACCTGCGAGCCAAGAAGGTGTCCGCCGTTTGCACAAAAGCTTTGATTGCAACGGAGCAACGGAGCGATCTGATTCCGCCACAGATCCACATTGAGCCGCAGATCGGGCCCGAAGACTCCTGCCCACCCGCCGCCGGCTGGAAGGGCCCGGAGCTTTCCTTCTCGAAGCGCCGCGACTCTTTTGTTATTTGCTGAGGTCCCGCAGGAGGAGGCGGAAGCGGCGGCCGCGGCTTTCCAGCATAATTTTATCAGCACAATTTTGCGTGATATACTGTAGATCTGCAGAGGTTTGTTTTTTCCCCCACTCCTGGGGATCATGTTTTTCTAGTGCATTTTAATTTTTATAGGAATCCTTTGGTCTTTTGACAATTACTCCATTTCTCGACCTGCGAGTTTTGAAAAGGACTCCGAACTATTTCTACCAATAGGACATTTTACTTTTTACTTATTTTATTATATGCGGATCCCTTCTTCTTTTTCTTCCTCTCCTCCTCCTCTTCCTCCTCCTCCTCCTCTAATTTATGTCTAAGATGTTCTCCTCCTCGCATTTTATTTCAGGCGCAAAAGGGGTTAGAAGTGTTTAAAGGCAAGATTCTCCTACAAGGTAAACTCCTTTAAAATATTAATATGTACGGGTAAAATTGGCGGCATTCCATTCAACAAACAAGAAAATGTTTTGTTTTGAGATAGATATAAATACAGACCTTAATGGAATCCATATTCCGTTCTTTGGTCTCGCACCTAAAGCAAAGTTATTAGAAATTTATTCTGAAAACAGAAGACAGAAGATTTCTTCCAAGCTAAAAATCAGGCAAATTGGGTTTGCTTAGAACAATTTTCGCTGCAAATCTCCACTGACCAATATTTTAAATGTAAATATTTAAAAGCTGATCATTCAAATTAGTTTTCCTTATTTAAGTATTTAAGTTCCCATTTTCGTTCAAGTTGGAATATTTTCCTTTCAAAGTTATCCACCGAAGAGGAATGTTGTTTTGATCTGGATTTTCAAATTCCTGATTATTACTATGAACCTAAGCAGGCGCTTCTTCAAAGGAAAAAAAGATAGCAGCTTCAAAAAGGAGAAGTCTCCCCGTTCTCCTTCTCCTCGTAGCGCTTCTGAGGTTGGACAACCCAGAGTCTACAGGAAAAGCTCACTGGAGCTGGGAAATCCAGTAAATCTTTCGAGACTTTAAGTCCTTCTAGTCTATTGTTTGCCAAATAATACTTTCTATGTTTGATAGATTTTGTTTCTTCTCCCGCCCTGCTTTGTTTTCGGTAGGTTAAGTTTGCTCTTATTTCTTCCCCCTATTCACCACTTGCTGTTTAGCAGATTTAGAATGGTTTTATATGTATCCTTTGATGATGAAAAGACTTAAAGCAAAAATCTATATTTTCCACTTGGATTTTCGATAGAGATATCTTGAAACGGTTTCTTGTCATCCATTTCCCCATCATTAGTATCGTCATCTTCATCAACAACATTACTACCCCCCCCCACCCTAATATCTCCCATGTAAGACTCTCTGTTTCTAATTCCTTTCTTTTCTGTTTCTCCTCCTCGCTCTTGGTCAGAGGTCCTCTCCCCCCCCCCCCCGCGCCGCCCTTACTCCTCCCCTCCTCCAACCCAGACACATAAGGGTGTCTCCGAGGTGGCTATTCTGTCTGTCGCTGCTGCATTGTTTTGGGCTTTGCCAGCCGCCAAAGCGTCTAGGAAGTTCCCTGGCTTGGTTGTGCTGACAGATGGAGCCAGCATTGAGCTATAAATCCCCCCGCCCCGCCCTAACCTTGTTCTATGGGGGGGACACTCTTGAGCCTCGGGACTATGGTGCAGCGGGCATTCAGGACCTTGGTCCCTGCCCACAGCCTGCCCATGGAGCGGTCGCTGTGGTCGATGGATATCCCCAGGCGAGTCGGCTGCCAAGCAGGCGCGACTGAAGCTAAAGAGACATTTGCCCGAAAAGGAGGCGCGCGGGGACTTAGGCAGCAACAGGCCTCTGTCCATTTCCAGAAGGTCTCCCATAGAGCTAAAACTAGAGGGGCTCCGCGTCCCGGTTCAGAAATTTTACCGAAAAAATTATTAGGGTGGGTGGGTTGTTGAGTAGCCTCCTACGGGCACTCTCAAATCTGTTACATCCTCTACAGTTCGGTCCCTGGCTGGACGCCCACTAGCCAACGAGCAGAGAGACAGGAAGAGCTGCTCCACACAGCCACATTCTGGAGACTGAGTCCTTGTTTTGTTGTCCGGTTGTTTTCACTTGCACCTCAGAATTTGCTTTCTGGGGTCCCAGGAAGGGTCCTTAGGTCCCACCTCAAATTTGGGCTCATGCTACTTGTGGAAGTGGCGCAAACAAGAACCAACCGGCAGCAGTTCTGACCTGTTCCTCCAAAACCAGATCAGAAAGAGCTCAAAGCTCTGCTGAGGATCTTTGGGGAAATAACTGATTTTTTGCTACACGGCCAGGCGCAGGAAAAATCTCCTAACCCAGACATGACTAGATCGAAGGGGAGGATGTGCTTTTGAATTTTCTCGCCGAGCAGTCAAGAAAAGCAGAGGCAGTTTTCACAAGGGTCTCGCTGAAAAAAGCCCTCCGAGACAAGTCACTGCTGCTTATTTTCCAGGGAAAGCAATCAGGACTTCTAAAGGAAATCAGGACCTGAATGTTCAAAACACCTTCTGGGGTCCTTTTAGGAATGCCTAACATTGTGAACCGAGATGTAAGTGAAAAATAGTCATATAGATTACAACAGAAACAATACAGCCTTATCAGATAAGGATAAAAGTTCATACAAAACACTTCAGTTAAGTTTTCCACTATATTTGCTCTCCGGTTGATCCAATCACTATTTAATGATCATTAGATCGTAATATCTTTATTGAGAACTTTTTTTTAACGAAAAAGGTTTTTTTACGAAAATGAACACCCCTTTTTAACGAAAGCTAGGGTGTTATGGCGTTCCGGGGGAGAGCTGATAGAGAACGGACAGGCGGCGGCTGTGGTTCGGTCGGGAGGCCGCTTCTACTTTTTGCAAGGCCTCCCTTAGTTAGCAGCCTCCCTCCCTGTCGAGCCACCCTACCCAAGGAAGGCAAGCAGCCCCCTGTCCCCCTCAGCCTGGGCAGCAGGAGGGCCCTTCGTCGTCCAATATCTTCAGCCCCGCCGGCTCGCTCGCGCGAAGTAAGCGGCAGGCACACGCGATCAACCCGGCTCAGGCTTCCGCCGGGAGCTTCTGACAACAGCTGCGCTACCTTGGCTAGAGTAGGAAGGCAAGGGCGGCGGGGAAGGCGGGCGGGCGGACGAAGGGCGCAAGCTGATGTGCTTGGCTCCCTTCCCGCCTATCACGAGCCGGGTGGGGGAGAACATTCAACAGCGGCACTGACTGAACTCCCGTCTTGATTTTTATGTTGTTATTACTTGCCTCCCCGCCTGGCAGATGATGCTGAGCCCAGACCAAGCAGTGGACTCGGACCACCCGTCGTCAGCGCCGTCCGACCCGGAGTCTCTGGAGGCCAAGGGGCTGCGGAGCTGCTGCGCCTCCGACTTAGAGACGCCAAACGGCGAGGGCGCAGGAGGAGGTCGCTCGGCGGCCCATCCGCCGCAGCCGCTGAGCCGTGAGGAGAAGCGGCGGCGCCGTCGAGCCACGGCCAAATATCGGTCGGCCCACGCCACGCGGGAGCGCATCCGCGTGGAGGCTTTCAATTTGGCCTTTGCCGAGCTGCGCAAACTGCTCCCCACGCTTCCCCCGGACAAGAAGCTCTCCAAGATTGAGATCCTACGTTTGGCCATCTGCTACATATCCTATCTCAACCATGTCCTAGACGTGTAGGGCAGGCGCCCGGGGACCAGGGCCCGCGGGGAAGGTCGACAGGCAAGATGGACAGGCTGCTGGGTCCCTCTGGAGCCGCCTCCGTTGGGGCTCGGCCTTGCAGGCGGCGCTCCTTCCCCAGGTCAAGTCCCCGGAGGCTCCCTTGTCTCTGAGGGATGGACGGTCTCGGCTTGCCCCTTCCTTCACCTTCCCTCCCCTCTCAAAATTTCCCCGCGATAGGGTCCCCTTTCAGCAAAGTTTCGAGAACCCGGCGGAAGCTTGGCTGGAAGTCCCTTGGCTTTAAGCTCGTGCCTTAAAGTGCTTTCCTGACTCACGCCCGAAAAGAGAAACTTGAAATGGAGATTTTCCCTCCGGGGGTTTGGATGGAGAGTTCACTTGTCCCCGGGCCGCCCAAAACAGGAGCACATCTTACGTGGAAGGTGGGGTTCTTTTCTAAACAAACCCAGTGATAATAGAGATTGTCAAGTGCCCCTTTCTTTGTATCCAAAAAAATAAAGATCTCATTTACTTGTGACCTTAATACAGGAGTGCAGTTAAAAATAATTTATTTTTTAATTTAAGTAGCAAAAGTGGACTATTTTCTCCCCAAGACAATTTTTTAGTTTTTGAGGGTGGTTAAGATTTTGTGTTGAAGACTTTGTGCCAACTGGTTTTCTCTAGTCAAGTGTTTACATTTTCTTCTGTGGAATAAATGTCTGATTCTGGAAGTGTTCATTGGAAACCAGATTGTGGTTTTCATTTTGCTCTGGTTTTATTGCACCAATGCCCTCTTTTTAAACGTATTTTATATATTTGGACTTGTCCTTGATAACTTTATTTATTTTGTGTGTGTGGAATCAAAATACTAGCAGTTCACTTGAAGATTTTATTTTCAAATAGAAATTAAAATGTTTGTTGTTATTCTGATCTGTAATTCTGTCTAAAGATGTATTTTGGAAATAATTGATAAGGGAATAGTTTTGTTTGTCTGTCTTTGTGTGTGTGTGTGTGTGTGTGTGTGTGTGTATTACAAATTTTCTTTTCCATATTAAGGAAAAACAGGAGTACTTTCTTTTATGACAACCAAAAAATTTGCAAGCAGAAAATGTTATATGCTGTTTTGCTGTGAAACTCTTAAAAAGTATGTCTGGGTCACGGGAGTGAACATATCTGTTATCCAAAGATTTTAGTCTCTTTCAGGGTTTTTTTTGTATGTATGTGTGCGTGTGCACGTATGTATGTTGCTTTGTATAAGGCAATATTTTGTAGTGCAAATAGAGAAATTGATTTTTATCCGAACTTTTTTTCATATCTCTCATGAATGGTACACTGTTTTGCATATAAATAAAAGTATCCAATAAAGCTTATTTTCTTTTTTTCCCTGTTGTTAAGAGGAACCAAAAAGAAGACAATGAATCTATTACCGTACATCTGGAATTCAATCCAATATCACACAATACTTGATTGATGCTGAATACATAGATGATAGTGTGTGTTTGTGTGTGTGTGTGTGTGTGTTAGAGTTATACAATATACAAACATATTCCTCTTTTTCTTCTTCTATATTCCTTCATTTAAAAATTAGATTTCACTTTTATGGAAAGTATTTGCTGAAGGCTATTAATATCTTTTCAAACTAGAGAAAAATATGACCAGCATAAAGCAATGTTAGGTTAGATGGGACAGTTGGTCAATGGTCTGAAATCAACCTCTAAGGCAATACCACCAAACAGTGATGCTTGGTGCTGGTATGCTTTTGGTTCTAATTTTATCTCAAACACGAGTTCATTGCATCTTTTAAGTATCCAAGGCTGTTTCTCACTAATCACATATAGCATCACCTACCAGTAATCACCACTGGAGAGATATGAAACCTATTCTCATTGCTGTTATGTTGACACCATGGTTGGATGACTAAATGATGGCATAGTGGGGAAATACGTTGAGAGACTGTCCTCTCAATAACCTGAATTATATATGGGGATACTACTACTGTCATTTTACCTGACAATTATTAAAACAGGGAGCAGTAGAGAATTGCACAACAAACCATTGCTTTTAAAGAAGGAATAACATACAGTGAAAAGAGACAAGGAAAAGGCATGGGATGGGACACAGGGCTAATCCTCATGGCTGTGAGAATGTGGTTCCCTCCAGTCTTAGATATGGCAGAAAGATATGCAAGGATAAATAGCTCTGTCTCAATAATAGAGCATTATTTTGCCTTAGTTGTGGGCTGGTGAGTGGTGTTGTCCTTACACATTTAATGTGGGACAAATAAGAAAAGCATCTGGCAGATTGCCCCAGCTCCGTTTTCCTTTCCAACAGGTCTCACTTGCAGGCAGGAAAAAAGTGTGGTGTGAAGCAGGGTTGGGCAAGTGTAGGCAGATGCCTGGACAAACAGTTTAGCAATCTTCCAAAGTGTATGTAAAACAATGTGTCTGTCAGGTGCTCTATCTTTGCATATGAAGCAGCAATGGAATCCAAAGTGATAGATCATTGGAATGGAGCACCTCCATGATTCCAGGATGTTACCTGAATTAAATGGGGAAGCACATCTTGTTAATTTTTCTTCTATGGAAAGATGTGAAATGGAAGAAGTGAACTCTGGAATTGTTGCAATGATTTATAAAGGATTACAAAGAACCAGAAGAAATTCAAGAGAAATATGTCAAGATGGAATGTATTGAGATTCTAAGTATAAAAGAATAATAGATTGATATGACACGGGTAATTGATGAAATTGATGTGACACTGGTATCCCACACTATTGTGCTACAAGGGATGTGCTCTGCCATGGTTGTCAGAGCCCAAGAGCTGCCTAAGGTGTAAGCAAAATGATATTGGAATAGGCAAGTAATGAAAATTAAAAAAAACAAAACAGGAAAAAATAGTGTCATGAAAAATTCCTTGTCAGCAAGCCAGTAAAAAAAATACCCATGTAGTATTCATTATGGTAGAATTAGAAGCACACAGCTTGTAGAGCCTGGCTATTTCCCAGACCTTCTGTGCAATACAGGACTAATATTAGTATTGTTTTCAAACACTGATCTATGCTATCAAAAGAGCATCGCTCTACATACAATCGAAGGTTGTATGATACTTGATCAGCAAATGGCCTTGGAAAGCAATACCTGAAGATTGCAGGTGAGAAGGCATGCCCACAGCAGCTCAAGGTGCTCCATAGAAGCTGGATTAGTTCCAGTTTGTGACTGAACCAGAAATCCTATTTAATTACTTGGGCTAGATTGTGTCTGGAGGGAAAATTGTTTGGGAGAAGAGAAAAAAAAACACTACTTTAAACCTGGAACTGCTAAGTTCAACTTCAAGCTCCCCCCACTATGGACTGCATTTGAGAAAGAAGCAATAGACATGTCATTTAAAGGTGGTTCAAAGATCATTTTCCTACCACAATTAGATGGAAGTGAAATTAAACCCACAGTCAATTTAAAATGTGAGGGACAGAAAGAGAAGTTGCATAGAACTAATGTCAAAAATGAGGAAAAGTAAAGCATAAATATTATAAAACAAAATATTGAAATACATTTCTTGAATTTATGATTAAGTAAGAGGAGAGCTTAAGGGAGATAAGGAAACCATCTTAAAATTAAACTAATAATAAATAGCTTGAAAATCATTATCAGTCATCTAAAAGATAAATCCAGCTTGAGGCTTGTTTGAAAGGTAAGATTATAATAGGAAACAAATTCTGGATTTTCTTTTGTTTTTTAGAATCATAGGACTAGGAAGGGACTTGGAGATTTTTTAGTTCAATCTCTTGTTCAAGGCAGGAGTGCTTATACCACCCCAGTCAAATGGTTGGCCAGCCTATTTTTGAACACTTCCAATGGTGGAGCATCCACAACTTCAGGAGGCATGCTGCTCTGTTGATTGATTGTTCTCTCCTTTGGATAAAGGAGGGTTGTTGTTTTTTGCTAACAGTATACAAATCCATTACACAATCACAACAGGGACATTTAAATTGACTTAAAGTGTTTTACTTACATTGGAGTAAAAGGAATTTCTGATAAGCAATTTTGAGTAATGAAAGAAAAAGTTGGAAAGCACTAATTTAATAGATTTGTGTACAAGGTTTAAATTAGATGACCTATAGAGGTCCTTCCAATTTCATAGATCCTTTGTACTAAATATGCTTCATACAGTATAATGTCTGGTATGCTGAAATAGAAGTATTTGAATGGTGTTTAAATTAGAAACAAAACATTGAAAATAGAAAGATGGTTGACTGGAAGTGGTGTTATTAGCCAAAAGAAATTGCAAGGTTGTGTTTTAATCCTCAGATCTTCATACAGCATGAGACAATAAATATTAAAACTGTAGACAAATATTTCTGAGCCTGTACTCCTTCAAAATTTCACAAATGCAAAATTGACAGCTCATATGCCAACTAGTTGAAAGTGTGAGGTTCATTTTGCACTGGATATTGTAGCTGTACTTTTAAATTACGGGTGCAGCTCTCTTTATGTAAAAAAAGACTTATTTGATCAAATCAACAGTCCATTGTGCCTGAAGCTACTAACATTTTCTATTGGAGGCTTCTAGTAACTGGGAATCAGAGGTTCATTGTCTCTGCACATAGATGTTCAATTCAGCACTTCCATGCCATCCCTTTTGAACCAAGTTGCTCAGGGATTATTACACTGTGGAGAAAAGAACCTACAGGTAGTCCTTGATTTATGCCTGGTTGCTTAAATCAACTGTTCAAAGTTGCAGCAGACCCCCAAAATGGACACACAAATAACCGGACTTATGTGTGTAGAATTCAACTACTACTTATTGCTCCATGCCTGTTTCACAGGAATCTCTCCAGACTGCCAACTTTCACTGAGAAAGACTACATAAGGCTCAAAGACATTCAAGGGGAGTCAGACCTTGTCCTCTTATGTTTATATAATGAGTTCAGACTAATTCCCTACTTGATCCCTCCTCCCACAGTCTGGGTCCTCATTTCACCCACCTCGGAAGGATGGAAGGCTGAGTCAACCTTGAGCCGGTGAGATTTGAACCACCGAACTGCAGATAACAGTCGGCTGAAGTGGCTTGCAGTACTGCGCTCTAACCACTGCGCCACCTCAGCTCATGATGACGTGACAGTCATGACGTATAATTGCTAGGCAATGATAGAGAGAGGGGGGGGGATCCCATGCACGAAGTATTAATTTTGATGCTCACAAGTTTCTATGGCCTTGTCACAAGAAACATGAGGGCAGTGATCTTTTATCACCTTATCCTCCCTTAAATTGAATTCATTCAGATAAACAGAACAGCCACAAACAATTGCCTTATTTAGAATTGTGCAAAAATGCAAAATAGTTACTTATACCTTCTTTATAAAAAAAAAACCTCAGGGAAGGAAAAGTAGTTTGCCTTAGAACCTCAAGATGGACAGTCTGAGTTCCAAATAAAAATCCACTCCCAGTCAAGATCACCCAGGGGGTAGTGAAGTGAGGCAGGAGAGATTATATTTCAGCTCCCACAGCTCTTTTCAATCTGTTTTCCAGGCTACTTTTTAACATGAGTTTAAATATACTCAACCTGTACTTAAAAATACCACACAGCCTTTGGAGAGTATGCGGTGAAGATAAATCGTTGTTAGTTCATGACATTATTCACCACCTTATGTCACTTGTTTCTTGTGCTGGTTCAGAGGTTCTGCGTAGCCTCTCTTCATTCTGTGGACCATCAGTGAGGAAGTCTGCCCTAGGGAACTAGGGACTCTTTCCACTTGATTATCCCTATCTGGGTATTCTCCCTCCATAGATCAACTATAGTATCTGATCCACAAACTGGTGGATCCTCCTATCAAAGCAGATGATCTCTCCCCCTCCCAAGCCCAAATGTGTTACAGAAAGCTATTAGTGACTATTTTTCCCACCAGTGGGTGATACACAGTAGGAAAGGAAATGAATCCGGGAAATCCATCAGAGTCTGCTTCCTTTAATTATCCTGAATTAAATCTGTAAGATAGCATCAGCCAATAGCCTGGTCAATAAGGCAGAATAGGTCTTGACAGTCAGGGCAGAGTGTGCCAGCAAAGTGTTGCCAGTGCAAGAACTGGAGAAAAGCCACCCTCAAACCCTTTCTTTAAGAGGGGTTCACCTTTCATTGTTTGCCAGTGTACCGCTTGTGAACTCTTGATGGGAGGACTGCTACCACTTGGAAATGGTAAGCGTTTTGTTTGTGTCTGTGTTGGGAAGTTTAGGAAGTGCTCTTGGTGATGCTGGCACCCTAATTCATGGAAAGATTTTGAGAAACTTTGGGAGCTTCAGATTACATAAAGCAATTTAAAAGCTTTAATTTTAAATAGTTTGCTATGATCTTAGAATTATTTCAGCCCGAAGTAAGATTTGGAAAAGGTAATATAAAAGCAAATAATGAAATATTAAGACTTTGAAGGAGAAGTTTAGATATTTGTCTCCAATCTCTTTTTTCAGTCTAAACATCCAAATTATAGCCTCTGAAACGGATGGGTGTCTAGCTTTTGCTTGAACAAATCTTCTGGAATAATTGGTTCCAATGTTGAACTGCTGTTGCTGTAACCAATTGTTTCTGCCTACTTCAACCCATTACTTTATATCCTGCACTCTGAAATAATAGAGAACAGATCTTCTTCAGTATGACATATTTTCATACATTTAAACAGTGCTATCATAATTATCCATCCCAATTTTTAAATATAAAACTGCTTGGATCATTCAATCTTTTTACCTTTTTACATTACCTTAAATTTTACCTTTAAGCTTCTTTGGTCTTCCCTGAACCAGTTTTCTAAATGCTTCATCAAGTGTAGTACCTAGAACTGGACCCAATACATAAAATGGAGTAGGATTAACAAAAAATAAAGTAGTAAATTTAGACATAAATTTAGAAATATACTTCTGTTAACACAGAGTAAAGTTGCATTTATCTTTTTTGTACACATCCCATTCTTAATTCATATACTCTTTCTAATTCATTACTATTCCAATAATGTTTCCATAGGTACTGTTACTAAACCGGTATTCCTCATTCTATATTTGTGAATTTAATTTTTATTTCCTAAATAAATAACTTTCCATTTGTCTCAGATAAATCTCATTTTGACATTTTTTCAGTTTGTTTCACTAATTTAACAGGATTGCCTAAGTTTTATTTCGGTCTTCTAGGCAGTGGCAGGATTCAAATAATTTAACAACATTTTAAGTACAAAAAAATGATATACCAAAAGGGTTAGGATTAAGGCTAGGGCTTGAATGTTAGGGCTGCAAGGAGGCCTGAATGCAAGAGAATGCGGGGGCGGGGTGTGTGTGGAGCCTCTGTTTTATCCCTGCCTTGGATTGAGGAATCTGGTGGGCTGGCCAGACCAGAGGTAGGTTCCTCCCAGTTCGAACCAGTTCAGCCGAGTAGGTAGTAACTCGGCCGGCCACACCCCTGAACCAGTTCTATCGGCGGCGCCACAAATGCCATCATTTTGTTTTTTTATTCTGTGCATGCATAGAAAAAAAATGTTACTACTGCGCATGTGCATAGTGTGCATCAAGTGCACATGCACCCAAAACGCGTCCCTGAGCGAACTGGCAGTAACAGAAGCGGGAACCCACCCCTGGGCCAGGCCCTCAACCATCAGCTTCTTTCTGTCACCTTCACTCCGAAGCAGCTTCTGGAGGTGGCCTGCACTGACCTGTGGGTTTTGCCAGCTTTCTCTTCCACTGCGGAAGAGCAGAAAAGAAAGCTGGGCATCCTGAGACATCCCACTCTGAAAGATGACTCAGGTTTCACTCAGTGGGGGACACTTCCTCTCTCAAGGTGCACCACTGCTTTACTAGCATGTTCAACTTCGCGGCTCAGCTAAACTCTTCAGCTGCAGCGGGCTGTAGTTCCCATTATCTTCCAGAAGCCTGAGCAGTGGAAATCTTAGGTCAAGCTCCTCGTAGCTGAAGCAATCCGGCTTGCTCGAGGTCAGGTTGGCCATCACGGGAAGCTCATCCTGCATGTGTGGTAAACCTGGAGGACGGGGTCCAAAATTAGATTAGATTAGAATAACTTTATTGTCACTTTGAATGTACACTAATTTGCATACATTAAAATGAAATTTTGAAGTTTGCCTATATACCTTTATCATTTCAGGCACTGAATCTAGTTTATTTACCATTCTTATAAGTCATATACAGCATTATCACATGACCTCTGCTATCTCTCCTATGGTAACATAAACCATCTGTTTTTCCTATTTCAGCAAAATGATTTATGATTGGCACTGGGAACTTAGTTTTGTGAGAGACTGAGGGAACTGGGTATGTTTAGTTTTGAGAAAAGACAATGGGGAATATGGAAATAATTTCTGACTATCAGAAGCTTAGTGTACAGAAGAAGCTTGTTGGAAGAAATATCCATCTGGTTCAATTCCAAATGGGAGAAAGGCACTGGAGACCAAATGGAAGCTGGAGGCTGATTGGGAAAAGGGTCCATTTATTGATGGGGCAGAACCACCAAGCACGTCTGATTCTGGGTAGCTGACCACATGGAGTTGAAAGAGTGAGGGATTTCATAGCTTCTCTTGGGCTTTGCACTTAAACTTCCTGTTCCAGTGCAAGAACATGTATTCTATTAGTTGTTGTCAGACTCCCATGGGACCATGTACAAATAGCAGCAATAGCAATAGCAATAGCAGTAGACTTATATACCGCTTCATAGGCCTTTCAGGCCTCTCTAAGCGGTTTACAGAGAGTCAGCATATTGCCCCCAACAATCTGGGTCCTCATTTTACCCACCTCGGAAGGATGGAAGGCTGAGTCAACCCTGAGCCGGTGAGATTTGAACCGCTGACCTGCTGATCTAGCAGTAGCCTGCAGTGCTGCATTTAACCACTGCGCCACCTTGGCTCTTAAATCCTAGGAGTTTGTCTGAAATAAGTTTGTTGACGTTTCTGAGGGTGATACAATGAAGGGGCATTGGGCAATTCCTATGTGGCTGAGGGCTAATCCTACCTTTATTGGATTTTGGGTGAGAGTATTTGCTTATGAATAGAGCTATCTATTTCTTTATATCTTAAGTGCTGACATCTGCTGAGGGCTATTAAGAAAGTTGGGGGATGCTTTCCAAGAGCTTGTTTCTCCATTTCTCATCCAGGGAAATATAATATTCTTCCTTTTTAATATTTCTCAAAATATTTCATTCTTCTTCTGGGAGAGGGGTGGGTGTTAACTTTCTACAAGCTCAAGAACCAATTATTAAAACAAGGTTGATATTTACTGAATGTGTCAAATTGCAGGCTGGGCAATTGTCTGTCAGGGAATGCACTATGCAAGAAATAGACTAGGCCTAAACAGATTATTCCAATAGAGCCTATGATTTACATATGTATCATTTTATCCTTTATTTTACTCAATTTATATAAATATAAATTATGATTTTATTTATACATTATATAAATTAGGACTAAAAAAGATTACTCTATAAACTATGACATAAGAAAAAAAGGAAATGAAAGTACTCCCCTCCACAGATGAACCTTAACAGTCCCCGATTTCGGCGTAACTTTTTTTTGGGGGGGGGGATGTTCCACTTGGAGAGAAGCCCCAGGGTGGCCCTGAGAGCCATGGGCTCCACTCCATGGGTGGGGGAAAGTCAGTGGACATCAGGCAGCTCAGGGGTGGGGAAGGGCAGCTTCGATCAAGATCTCTGCCAACAATGGGAGGAAACCCAGAACAGCCAGAAACAGTCCTTAGGACACTCAGATTATGAAAAATTGATTTTCCCCTGAGGAATATTTGAGAAAGAGCCTTTCCTGGATATAGCCTGTTTCAGCTGCAATATCACCTATCCTTTTCTCACCCTGCCTTGAGGAAGTATTTCACAAAGTAGACTGGGCAAAAGATGGAATTTGCAGTTGATGTTGACAGACTGGCCACAGCCTGCTGCCTAGGAAAGAACGACCCTTGACTCCATAGGTGTTAAATGGTACTTTTACTACAGTGAAAAATGGGGTGATTCATTTCAGATTCTTTGGCAGTTGTAGTTGTACCATGACCTGATTTATAATTTTGCTAATAGGGAATAGGCCAATGAAATTCGACCGATTCGGATCAGTTCGGGCGAACTGGTAAGGACAATTTGAATCGGTTTGCCGAACTGGTAGAAATCACTTCAGTTGGCCCCGCCCATGCCACCTGGTCTTTTGCCCTTTGCCTTGGGTCAGGAGCAGGGGCCCAAGGACCCAAGGTCCCGGAGCTGCCCGCCTCGGCCAAGTAGGGGAATGTGCCATTCCCCAATTCCAGCCTTACCCTGGAGCTGCCGCCCACTCACGCCCACCTCGCTCACTTACCTTTGTGCCTTTGGGGGGGGGCGGAGACCCAGTGAGGCTTAGCTCCCTTTCATGCTGAGAAGCCTCCAACCGCCGGCAGTCATTTTCAGCTGCCTTCTGAGCAGCTCGGCTGCAACGCTGTCCTTCCGGCTGCTGCCATTCTCCTTCCTGGGTGCGTGTGCATGGCCGCAGGCAATGAGGTGCATGTGCATGGCCACCGCCCTGTTCTGGCACAATGGAACAACAACAACAATGGAGTTGT
The DNA here is from genome assembly GCF_009769535.1 of Thamnophis elegans. Lineage (NCBI taxonomy): Eukaryota > Metazoa > Chordata > Lepidosauria > Squamata > Natricidae > Thamnophis > Thamnophis elegans. The sequence continues at coordinate 26,395 of NW_022473919.1, read as the reverse complement.
GAGGGCTCAATTGCTGAAGATTTTCAAGAACAGATTGGAAAACCATTTGTCTGAGATGGTATAAGGTCTCCTGTCTTGAGCAGGGGTTGCACTGGGTACCTCCAAGGTGACTTCCAGATCTATGATTCTACAAACACACACATATGGACACTTCTTGATTTCTGTATTGTGCAGTAGACAAATATCTGTAAATATGACTGGTTTTGCCTAAAACTAAAACCTAGCAAGAGCCAGTTTGGATTAATGATTAAGGCAGCAGACTAGAAACCAGGAGACTGGGAGTTCTGGTCCTGTCTTAGGCATGAAAGCTGTCTGGGTGACTTTAGGCCAGTCATTTTCTCTCACTTCATTTCAGAGACTTGTTATTGTGCGGGAAAGGAGGAGTTCACCAGCTTGAGTTACTTATAAAAATAATAAAGGAGGCATTTTTTTAAATCTTAAAAAAAACTAATCTAAAAATCAAACAATCTAGCTACCAATACCAAGTGTATGAAATTTCAGATGACAATGGGCGGTATTAGGGAAAACATCCTGTATGTGGGATTTTTTAATTCTTTGCCATATCTAACTTTGAATCTGTTTGAGAATGTGGGCTGCGAAGAGTCTAATCTCTGTACTGTTACAAAATATATAAGATGGTAGATGGAATGTTAGATATTTTCCTTTCCCCCATCTTTGAAGATAGGAGGAAACAAAGCGTTATTTAGATGGAGATATCTTAAGGTTAGAGAAGTGATTTCAATTAGAATATTGTATCTGGTTCCATAAAATGAAAGTGGAGATAGGGAGGGAGATGGAAAAGCAGTGATGGGAGGGAGACAAAGAAAAAACAGAGTTGCAAATTGGCATGTCATCCTGAACATTTTTCAGGCGACAAAACAAAGGAAGGGGTTATCAGTTTTTCTTGAAAATGCAATTTCTTTTCAAAATTATTTGGCACCAATAAAGCCCTATTTACATTACTAAGTGGTGGTTTGGCAGAACAATACTCATTAAGTATCATTCAAATATTACTTATTATTTAAATTATTCTATTCCCACTTTTAGTTTTGGTCATGACCACCAATGATGCACAATCTCTGGAAGATTCAAAAAGCAAATGCAGCTCTTAGTATAGGCTATTATCTAGGAATAACTCGTAATGAATTATAACATTGATTTTAACCAAAAGAAGTTAGATAATTTTGCACTATAAAATTACAGGTAAACCATTATACCAATATAGCAATAGCAATAGCAATAGCAGTAGACTTATATACCGCTTCATAGGCCTATCAGGCCTCTCTAAGCGGTTTACAGAGAGTCAGCATATTGCCCCCAACAATCTGGGTCCTCATTTTACCCACCTCGGAAGGATGGAAGGCTGAGTCAACCCTGAGCCGGTGAGATTTGAACCGCTGACCTGCTGATCTAGCAGTAGCCTGCAGTGCTGCATTTAACCACTGCGCCACCTTGGCTCTAATATCTGCAAGCATCTTTAAAAATGGGTATAGCAGTGATGTGAGGGAAACCAGAAATCAGTTTTGGGGGTCAAATTGTACTTCATAGGTTCTACATAATCAGTTATGCTATTAAAATCAGCAAGATGGCAGAGCAGTGTTTCTCAACTTTGACAACTTTAAGATACGTGGACTTCATTTCCCAGACTTCTCCAGTTTGCAATGATCACAGACTTTGCACATTTATTCCTTGTAGATATTTGAGATTACAGTATATTATTTTTAAATTTCACATTATATACATTTCTTACTATTCCTTCAATCTGTTTTACCTATATTTTATCTTTTTCTTACTGTTTCTGTATTCATATAATTCTGGTACACGATCATATGGATTGTTTATTACATAATTTGTTTTTTAGCCTTCCTTCCTGCCTGCCTGCCTTCCCTCCCTCCCTTGAAAAATCTCTCTGTAACCTCTCACTGAGTTTCAGATTTGTCTTTGGCTCTTCCTTAGCTTGGGATGAACCCCTCTGCTTCCCTTGGGATGGAGGGCAGGTGTTGCTTCAGTCGAGCGCATGCAACCAAATTACAGGACCGTCTGTCATCTCTTATGGGAAATGAATAAGAGAGGGAGGCGTGGGGTGGGGGGAGGCTGGAAGCCACTTCTTCAGAAAGAAAAGCAGATTGGTACTGATAGCAGAATGAAAACATGTCTCTTTAGTCCACAATCAGCTCCACCCCAAAATATTTCCTGAAATAGAAACATCATTGATACAGCCAGATGAAAACTGAGAAGAGGAATTGACTCAAAAAAACATACAGCTTGTGTTGGAAACTGTATCCCGTGTTCCTTTCCATATACCCTATGTGTGAAAGCAAAGCCTGACCTTTGTCAGGATTCTTTTGTGCTCTCTAATAGGCTTAAAATATCAAAAGAAAACCAATTTCAATTTACCTTTCTGTAAAAGCAATATTATAAACATTATGCACCTATGATTTGGTCTGATAATTCAGAGAAAAGTCCCTTTTTTGTGTGTGGGGATTTTTTCATAAACATTACTCAATCCCTTCTTAATAAAATGTTTTCAAATTCAAACTAATAGCCTATCTTCTAATAAAAAAATCCATTTTTCCCAAGTCTAACCTTATCAGTGAAAAAGGGTAAAAATGAGTGCAAATATAGTGAGTAGACTAGTGCTTGATCACTTTATTCTCAATAAACTTGGGAAAATGTGCAAACAATCTTATTACTTTTAGCAAGAGTTAATTCTACAGGTCACATCATAAAGTGAAAAGTACTGCCACTCATGTTAGTAGGGAAAAAAGAAAGGGAGGAATAGCATGTCCACATTACTTTCCTTCTTGTTTATTCTTCATTTAATTGATATCGCTCACAGCAATGAGAAGGAAGTAATCCATTCTAGCCCATACTAGTAACTTCTTTGTGGTTGTGATGAAGGATCAAGAAATCTATAGATCATATTAGGGTTTTCCCAGCAGCTCAGAACCCAGCCCAACACTTGAGATATAGCCCAAATCCATAGTCTGAATGGGTTAAAAAAGGCACTAATTATTTAATATAGGAAAGACATATACAAATTGCCACATCATTTTTATTTTCATCAGGATGAGATTAACATTTTATACAAGTTTAGAACTATCATAACTTCTCAAATACAGAGGATCACTAGATGACAATAAAAAACTAAGATTTTTTTTGTATGGCTATGCTATTACTATCAACATCAGGAAAAATCCAACATCAAGAATTTTGCAGCTAATATGTCAGAATATTTTAAGTAAAGGGACTGAATTGCATATTATGCAAATCATATAGGTTTGTACTATTATGAATGTATATTGTTGTAAACATGCATGTTTGTGTGTGTGTGTGTGTGTGTGTGTGTATATATATATATATATATATATATATATATATATATATATATATATATATATATATATATATATGTTTGTGTACACTTCATTATACAGAAGTGTTTAAAAATGCAAAAAAAGAAGGAAAAAGAAAAAAAGAAATTAAAAAAGAGGACAGAAACATATTATAATCCATATATCTAGTCTTTAAGTGCTGTATTTAAAGACTAGATATATGAGCTGTATTTAAAGACTAGATATAAAGAACCACTTTATAAATAGACAGAGATATTTCAGTCCTAGATTGAAATCCCAATCCAGTCTGTGATAAATTTTTCTTATGTGTAGCAAAATAATTTTTTTGGCTATACCTGATATTTGATCATCCAAAGTTTTGGTATACAGGTAATCCCTGAGTTATGACAGTTCAGTTGGCGACCATTTGAAGTTATGACCTACCCCCCCCCCCCAAATTCGACATGGTCCCGAAATTACAAATGTTGCAGTACCACGGCAGTCGTTCACACTTACAAATGACCACAGAGGCTCTGCAACATTTGCCTTGGCTATTCCCTCCCTCCCCACTGGGTCTCTACAGGAACTAGGCCTGTGGATACTCAGTTTGCAACGATCTAGGGACCCTTCAGTTTCTTGGTCTCTTTGGTGCTTCAGCCCTTCAGTGCATTTGCAGAGAATGGAGTCGTAAAGTAATGCAAGGTCACATGAGATCAATAGCATGAGATTTTCACCACTGATCTTGCCTGATCTCAGGGTACTTTAGGCCTCTGTTCTCTGTAAATGGAGGTGTGGACGAGATCTGCAGCAAAAGCCGTTGCAAAAGGGGGGAAGGCCTGAAGTACGGAAGCCTTTCCTTCATTTGCAAACCTTTTGCAGTATTTGCAAAACTCCTTTGCTACCAAGAATGGAGGCTGGGAGGGGCACACCCATCCCTCCCTCCGTTCTCATCGGCAAAGTCCTCCTCAAGCCCTTTGCTGAGGAGAATGGAGGCCAGGATGACGGTGAGTGTCCCTTCGCGCTGCCATTCTTTCTGGCAAAGGCCTCCTCAGGCCCTTGGCCAATGAGAACGAAAGCAGGACTGTTATGTCCATCCCTCAGATCCTCTTCTCTTTGGCAAAGGCCACCTCAAGCCCGTTGCCGATGAGAATGGAGGCCAGAACAGCCACCTGCATCCCTCCGGGCCTCCATTTTTGTCAGCAAAGTCCTCCTTCAGAGCTGAAGAAGCTTCTTGGAAAAGAAGCGAAACATCTTCAAAGAAAAACCAGAAAGTCCAGTTGCCTCCTGAAAAAGCACCTGTGGGACAATCATGACCTGAATGACTGAGAATCTCCCTAGACAATTTTTCTGAACATTTTGTGGAATTTCCAACAAACCTGAAAAATATGTTAAAATAGTATTATAGTAATATTCCCTTAATTGTTGATTTAGTAATAGCTTAATAAATGTTCCAGATTTCTTGTGAATAACTAATATCCAGCTTAACCTATTCTTTAAATATCTGTAAAACCATTATACTGTAGAGTTAGAATTATCCAAAGCACCTAAGTGTCCATTCAGGAGTTTTCAGTGCTGCTAATGCATCTGGATCAAATTGTAAAGTACCTGGGATATACTTCAATTAACTAAATAATTTGGAAATTTACCACAACAATAAACTTTGATACAGGACACAGAAAATTGATAATAATATATAATGTACCATCAACATATAATGAACAATTTGTGTTAATTGCAGCAAGTGTTGCTAGTATCAGTTAAAATATTTGAGGAAATAGGAGTTATTCTTGACAAATTGCACGTCAATTAAATGGATAATGAAACAATTCACTTTGCAATGACCATGAATACTATGTGTGCTGTATCTGCCCTCAAAATCAGTTACTGTGTATGTCTCATTGAATAAGGTCAGAAAAAAAATTCAATGACTTCTAGCGATATAAGAGTTAAATAAAGTATAATCAAGTAAAATAAATATACATCTCGTACAAATTGATAGGATCAGCAATTTTTCCTTTTCTCTCAGATCCAGTAGTATCTATTATTTCATGGAGGGATAATATATTATCTAGATAAGCAACTTAAACACTGTGTAATCTTCCAAAAACATATCTTATTTAAAAATGTTTTATTCATATTTTTATTAATATTCCTAAGTTTTGTAAAGTCAAACATAAAAAGATTTATTTTATCAGAAATCATTATTTTGTCCAAACTATTGACCTCTGATTAAAAACAAAATGATAAATCTTATCCATTCTATGTTGGTCAGAACACACGTAAAGTACAACATTGTGACATAGAGAACTTGTAGAGATAGAGGTCATATAAAGATTATGTAGAGGCCGTGTGCAGCAAACTGCCACTCCTCAGTACCTGTTTACTTCAAATGCCTATGAGCTCACCTAATTAGCACCACCAGGAACCATCAAGATATGCGAGAGTCTACCCTGGCTGGGATGTTCTTAAAGATTGACAAGGATAATACACCAATAATGATGCTGTTATATACTGTCTGCTGCTTGTTATAACTGTATAAAAAGCAATAAACTCTGCGAAGGCAGAGAGACATTTTGGATACCCTGCTATGACTGGTTTCTGAATCGATCAAGAATTAACAAAAATAAAAACTTTATATAATGCAGATATAGATTACCTTGCATTGATTTCAAAAATTCCTTACTATTTTCCAAATTTTCTAGCTTTATTATTTAAATCTTTTTTCCATGAATGGTAATTAGTAATATGACTACAAATATATCTTAAAAGCACCCAAACATTAAATTCACCAAGCAATGAATAAGTTAGGCTGGGATCAGATGAAACAAAGAGGTAGAAATCTTTTTAATCATATTTAATATTTAAATATTTTTAGCGAGATATCATGGGGGAAACATTTTCACCAAATTGTCTTTAGTTGCTACCTGGAAAGTAAAAGGTAGCAGTTATTCTTATTGTACAGGTATTGATTAAACTGAACAATTTCAAATTGGAGCTTTTTATAATGAACTCTTATTATTCTAAGTAAAAATGATATTTTATGAAGAAGAGGCGCAGATCATATGTATATTACTGATATTTCAAAATTTACTAGAGGCATTTTAACTTTAACTAATAAATCTTAAAAACTGTTGTAGAATAAATATTTTTAAAATAGTCATGATGAAATGTATTGGTAATTGCATGGCACTAATTAATATGGCATTACTAAAGATTATCCAGATGTTATATACATGTGTTTTGAGTATCTTTCTAGTTTAGCAAGCAGATCAGATAAATGTCACTAGAGATTTTAATCAAGTTTTGGATCCTTTGTTAGATCATAATGTTGTTCCAGCTGACTTAATTCTTTTACATCAAAAACTTACAAGCTTATTTGCAGGACTTTTAAGTTACTGGATATAGAGCAACATTTTAGTTTTTCTCAGCAAGAATTTACTTTTTTCCCTCATTTTCACATTAGGCTTGCACTTGGTTTTATTTTTTTTTAGTCTCTCAAACATGTTGTAATATTGGTATTTTTTCAATAGCCAATCATAGCAATTTTATAAAATGAAACAAGACCTTGGATTCTTCATCTCAGCAACATAAATGTAAAATCATTCCATCTTGAATGGCAGAAAATATGGCAACATCAGTTGCACTGTCCCAATGCATTTGGGACTGTCCCAATGGTTGAGACTTATTTTGCCTCACTGACCAGCTTACGAATAGCACTGAGCATAGAATTTTAATGCAGGAAAGTAAAAGGATGGATCTTCTGTCTGCATTTTTCCTACCACACATTATCATGTCCCAGTTGGAAAAACATCAGTTGCTGTCCTTTTAACTATATGCTGGTGCCTGGGATGCTAGCTTTAGCTACCTTTCAAGTTGCCCAAATGACAGATAAATAATCTGGCTGTTTCCCATAGTGCTAACGCATTACTCAGGTTATTTCTGAATTTGGGATGAGAAGTGTGTCTGCTTAAACACATGTCCAAAATGTAGTCAAATTTAATACCAGTGTTTACTGTTGTAAGTATCAGCAGCATTCCTTTCAACAACTAAAAGTCCATAATATGAAGATCTTTTCCTCATCACAATACTCAGGTAGCAATGTCATCCATCCATTATGAAAGTAAATCAGAAATAGAAGAATACCACAAGTGAATCACCGGTTATACAATTGTTCATAGGTCAAAAATAAGTTTGAGTTTTAAGTATAGGCAGGCAAATCTAATTAAACTGGTATTGTGGAAACCTGAGGGCCTGATTACCCCAAAGTAATTCCACAAACAGGAGAGAAGCAACAGAAAAGCAGAATGAGCTACCTTTCATGTTAATAGTACTATACTTAGGAATCCAAAGGAATGAATGTAATAAAATTATGAAGAGGAGTTGGATTAAAATTTGTAAAAGCATCTGTCTAGTCAAGAAGACAAGGGTAGCTAATTTCCAAAAGTAAACTCTCAGTTTGATGGAGCATTACTTTCCTTAAGCTTTATTGTTCTTGATTTAAGAGAGGCTTAAACTCTCTTTCATGGTGTATATCTTGTTTTTATCAAAGCATTTGTCAAAATATCTAAACAATATTCTGATTAGCAAGTTTAACTATGAGCTGGAAGGTATGGTAATTAAGTAGATACACAGCTAGCTTAAAGAATGATATGCCAAGTGAGATGCCCCAAGTCTTAGGCCTGTAGTCCTCAATATTTTTATTCATGATTTAAATAAAGAAGTAGAGGGAATTGTTATTAGAATTGTTGCCAAAAATGGTGAAATGGCTAATTTCCTAGAAGACAGAATTAACAGAAACTTCTTCAGCTGGGGTAAAAAAATGACTGCATGATTGTTTCTCTCTTTTTTGATAGGCAGCACATATTTAAAAAGGGCAAAGCTTTGAACATGCAATTAGACATTTTCACTGCTAAGTGAAACATTTGTTAAGTGAGTTTGCCCCATTTTATCACTTTTCTTGCCATAGTTATTAAGTGAATCATTGCATTTGTTAAGTTAGTAACATGATTGTTAAATGAATGTGGCCTCCTCATTGAATTTACTTGTCAGAAGGTCACAAAAGGGGATCACATGACCCTGGGACACTGCAACTGTCATAAATATGAGTCAGATGCCAAGCATCTGAATTTTGATCATATGTCCATAAGGATGTTGCAACAGTTGTAAGTGTGAAAAATGATCAAGTCACTTTTTTCTGTTGTAACTTTGAACGATCACTAAATGAAAGGACTACCTGCATATATAAATTAATTTAATAATACAAAGCATAGCTCTGTGAGTGTCTGCCTACAGGAGGAGCTGAGGAGGTTACTGTGGGGGAGGTGGGCCATGTTGTTTCTGGGATCTCATTCAGCATTTCCAATAGACAAGAGTCACATTCATGCAATAAACTTTTTCTGACTTTTTGAAATGTTGAGGTTTCAAGGTGATGCAGAATCACACTGCTGTCATGGTACAAACAGTCTCTAAGATAAAGCCAAGCTGATTCATATAAACTCCATATAATATTGGTGAACTAAAGCAATTTTCCTTGATAAAGAAACTTAACTTCAAAACTTCTCTTTTTATGAATAAGTAACAAGCCATGATACAATTGCAGTTATGTTCTGCCATCATACTGAAATTTCTTTTTTTTTATTTAATTTTTTTCTGGCTTTTCATCAGTTTTTGGTGCTTTTCAGGTTCCATTGCTTACACTGTATACCAAGAAAAGTTTTTGCATTTAATATGTATCTACAAAATGAGAAATATTCCTAGTACAGTAAGCTTGTATTTTATTGTAGAAATCAATTTCAAGTAAATTTAAAAAATTTATAACAAACGGTTAGTTTTCAAAATGTGAAGGAGATAAAATTAAGTAAAATGGCTAAGAACAAAATCTTCTACAATCACTTCTGCTTAATTAGATTAACATTAATGTCAATCTTAAAAAGGGATCTGGGGACAATAGATTGAATGCAACTAGATTATGAAATGAAGTGGGGTTAAGATTTTATAAGTAAGCACATGCTATATTTGGAAATAACTTGGCACAACAGGAGATTAACTCATATTCAGAACTGGGATATATTCCATTTATTATGGCAATATCATGCCAGATGATATGGAATATATCCTATGATAAAACTGGTTTCATTGTCAAGGTGGCATCTCAATATGAGATATGTTTATAGTATCATTCCTAATAATGGAGAAACAGGAATAATACATTCATGTGAGCCTCATTACAATTCCCAAAGGCACTGATACAATAATGGTCAGAGGGCTGTGTGGTACAGAAAATTTGGGTATATCATAACTCCTTTTAGAGTAGGTGACAGCAATGGTCCATTTTTACCAAACGTCAGACTTGTTTGAAGCCTCTGTTGATAGGAATAAGCTATTCTGTATAATTCATAATCATGAATATAAATACTCTTGTATTAAGTTTTTCTTTCCAAAATAAAACTTTAAATTCTGAGATTTTGATTGCTTTATTGGATATGAGTAAAAATAAATTTAGTACACATAAATGCTACACATCTTAGGTTTTAGAATTTGGCCAAATCTGTAATTAGGGCAGCATGCTGGTAGAGCTGCATAAACCTTTTCTTACAAGTGTGCTAAAATTATTATTTTTCTAGTAATTAATATTAACATTGAAACATACTGAATAGCACAAAACTGACTTTATCATATATTTTTCTGAGAAGTACCATGTGCACTGATTGTAGAGCAATACCAATTCAATAATGCATCAACAATGTGATTGCATATACAGTGTGTGTGTGTGTGCTCATATACAAATATATATTGATACAAGCAGTCTGTCTCCTTCCTTTCCAGCTTTGTGTATATTATAAAGGCAGAAAGAGATGACATGTTGGCTAAGTCTGATGCATCTTTTTATTTTAAATTTTTGGAAGGTGCTTTATAGAGCAGTTGTTCTTTCTCTTGCCTGAATAAAAGCCATAGAGGAGTATGAAAGGGTTGCATGTGTTGCAATGTAGCCCAAGGATATGTGTTATTATTCTTCGCCTCTTGACCAGCAGGGTCTCAGATCTCTCTTCCTCTCAGGCTTTTGTTTGAACAGATGGGATTGGGGAACAGAAAGAAAGAATAGCAGTCTCTTCTCATTAACTCTCCCAGTACACAAATACAGGGCTGAGCACTGGGGACCCAGAAAACAGGCCAGCTTTCACTCCATGCCAATTGAGGCCAGATGTACGGGTGCATAAAAGAACGGAACATGATGCACAAAAACATGGACATTTACCTAAGAGGGTTTCTCTATTTTGATATCAAGTGGTAACCATTAATTTATTTCATTTTAGTCGGACATCTAGCTCTGAAATCAAAATAAGCTCCATGGATAAGACCACCTTTCTAGCAGTTCTAGTCGTTCCCGACACTAGGGGGCGGTGCTCATCTCTGTTTCAAAGCTGAAGAGCCAGCACTGTCTGAAGATGTCTCCGTGGTCATGTGGCCGGCATGACTAAATGCCAAAAGTGCACAGAATGCTGTCATCTTCCCACCAAAGTGGTCCCTATTTTTCTACTTGCATTTTTACATGCTTTCAAACTGCTAAATTGGCAGAAGCAGGGACAAGTAATGGGAGCTCACTCCGTTACGCGGCTCTAGAAATTCGAACCGTTGAATTGCCAACCTTTCTGATCGACAAGCTTAGTGTCTTAGCCACTGAGACACTGTTTCTTAGTTTGTGCATAGATAGATAGATTGCATGATACAATCTATAGAAGGACCATGGACCTAAAAATTAACAAATCAGAGACCAAAGTAGTTTTGTTTGCGAGAGAATATGTAGTCAATTATTTTAAGTTATATATAATAAACAATTATAACCAGTATATTAATATGTATATCTTAATAAAATATTAACTGAAATTGGAAATCAAGAATAAAACATAATCTGTGAAGTAGGACTGAACCTATCTATATACTGTAGGTCTGTTAGAACACAATAAAAATACAATATAAATGCAATACAAATTAAGTTATCTACAAACTTAAAATAGAATGTAAATAAACCAGCAGATATTGCAAAGGCAATAACTATGACTAAAATTACTTAAAATGATTGTAGAAAAGAAAAAAAAATCTTTGCGTACAATTTACGTACCAAGAAACTTCAGATGAAGGATGTTCCATAAATTGGATATCATTACTAAAAGCTTTCTCACCTGATCTCACTTTATGTGGGAACCTGGAAAATGGCTCTCATGAAGGCCTCAGTAAAGACTCTCTTTCAGGTAACCTGAATTTCAGTTAAATACTTAACAGAATAGGATAGGTAAATTAAATAGCAAAAACCAAGCCTGAAATTCTTTCCAATGATTGACAGGTTTATCATATCAATGCTATGCAGTGACAGCTTATTTTGCTCAGTTGTCCATTTCTACGTCAGTTGGAAGGAGACTGATGTAACCAACTGAAACTCAGCACTAATGTGAGGTTGGACACCCTCCAGGGCAGTGATGGCAAACCTTTTTCTTATGACGTGCCACAATTGTGTGCGCACGTGCTATCATGCATGTGCACATGCCCATACTAAATCAATCCTCCCCACCCACCTGTACGTGTGCGCACACCACTACCACCACCACCCGTGCGCATGTGCACATAACCCTTTCCCAGGCTCTAGAGGCTTTGCTGAAGCCTGGGTAAGACGCAAACGACTTCCCCTGGAAACAGATCATTTCTGAACTTCCAGTTGGCCCGTTAGGGCCATTTTTCATTCTCTCTAGGCTTTAGGAAAGCCTCCGGAGGCTGGGGAGAGTGAAAAATAGGCCCAACAGACCAACTGGAAGTTTGTTCCCATTGGGGATGTTTTTCGGCCTCCGGAGGCTTTCCTAAAGCCTGGGAAGGACGAAAACGGCTTCCCCCGGCCCTCTGGAAGGTCGAAAATCAGCCAGAGCCGATGGCTGGCGTGCCAAGAAATATGGTCTGCATGCCACCTGTGGCACACGTGCCATAAGTTCGCCTTCACGGCTCTAGGGGCAAGGCTAGAATGATAGGGTATATATGTAGGAAATCAATAGTCTAAATGGAAGGAATTTGAGCAATTTTTCAGGTTTGGCAAATTTCAGATTTACGGAGTTCAAGTTCCAGAATTCTCCAGTCAGCATCCATACAGTTCATACATTTTAAAGGTTGAGAAACCCTAAGTTTGAATATGCACAATGGGATTAAAGGCAGAGTATATGCAGGAGTGTTTGGATGGATGGGACAAATAAGTACAATTAAAGGATGGATTCTAAAAGCAGTGCAATAAATGTCTCTAATTTGTGGAAATTGCATGTGTCATCTGCAAGTAGATGGATGTAAACGGTAAGTAAAAAAAACCCTGTTCACATGGTGTTGATTATCTTTGTGTGTCATGATTTTGCTTTTCTCCACCATCCTCCTGCCCCCCTTGGCTTACTGTGCAAAGAAATAGGGATTCAAGACTGCAATCATATTGTTAAAGAACCATCTTTTGTTTGCCCAGATGATCTTTTAATTAACTTGTGTGCCAAACATATTTGAAGTATATGTTGTGTACCAATTGGATTTTTCCCGGATTGGAAGATGGGTAGAAATATCAGCCCAGCACTACTAAGTACCAACTGTCATTGGAAACCATTGTTTACAGCATGCACTTAATATAGGACTATCTACAACGTTCCTTTCACTGAAATTGCAGGTGTATAATATGCAAAGGACATTAAATGGCCTATCTCCTAAATAGGTGAGGAAAATACAGTAGGGAAAGACTTTCCATACAAGCTAAACCCTTCAATAGCAACCATTGAACCACTGCACTTCTGTGTTCCCAACAGGATAGCCTGGGCGATGAACTGGGCTCGGCTGCTACCGTAATAAGGACAAAGTACCCAGATGACCTGGCGGTTTAGCAAACTGCTCCTGACTGGACTTTTTGCCATTTAAAAGAAATGCGGCTTCCGTTTGAATTAGGGTTACGATGCTGCGAAGCGTTAGCTTTCTTTCAGTTTAAAAAAAAAAAATCAGATCTCACCCAAATTGCTGGTGATCACAGGAAATTTTTAAAAAAATAAGAAACAAAGATCGGAGTGAGACTTTAGTTTTCTGTTTTTTACCTTTTGATATAGAGAGGGGTCTTCAAATTTGACAACTTTTAAGACTTGAAGTCTTCTTAAAGTTGCCAATTTTGGGGACCCCTGAAATAGAGGATGGGATGGGATGTTAGAAATTGCGAGGAAAAAGCATTTCTGAAAGCAGGAATCTGAGGTCGCCAATAATAGCAAAGCAGGGTTTAGAAGTATGTCAGAAAGGAGATTTAAAGAAAATTAATCAGAGAGATCAACAAACCCACCACCTCCGTTCAAAGTCCACGTGCTCTATGCACGTGCCCAAGAAGAAAGGAAGAAGGAAGTGACCTCTGATTAGGAGTTCATAGAGAAAGTGCATATAGAGAGAGACTGCCGAGGAGGGGGACACAAAGTACTGTAAATCCTTAGCTCTCTATCTACATCCTACTGCCCTCTTGTGGTCAGTAAATCTGACCGCCAAAAATTTGAAGAGCACATTTGGAAGAACAGCATCGCTAAAAATCTAATCCAAATCTCTCCGCATTCCCATGCAAATAATAATATCAAATCCCCCTTAGAGGTAAAAGGATTTTCTCTTACAGTTTTGTACACTATTCAGAGAAACAAACGCCTAACCACCGGGAAAAGATTAAGAGGAGAACAATATATGGATTTGTCCCACTGGAACCCAATGTCAATTAATAAGGAGTTGCTGCACTGAATAACAATTGCACAACCAAGGAATTACTTTGATATAAACTTCCTAGAAGCATCTACCTGGGTACTTTGGAAAAGGGCATACTGGATTCCAAAGATGTTTGGATTGATCTTGTAAAAGGTAATTATTGAACAGTGTGTGAGTACAACTTGTTCCCAGGGTCAACTCTATAAACTCAAGGAGTTTCTGGCCATTTCAAGGTCCATTCAACATGCTAGTCCTCATCTAAAAACTTCTTCATGAATCTGTAGAATCGTTTCTAATTGTGTGTGCTTGTTATATTGGTATGTCTTTAAAGTGCATGCCGCCCAGCCACAAACCAGGACATGTTTCGCTCTGTGGCGCACCAAGGCGGCATGGCTTTAAAAAATAAAAAAATAAAATGAAAAATAAAAAATGAAAATAATAAATGAAAAATAAAAATAGATGTGCCAGCCATACGCCAGCAGAAGGGGGGTAAAAAAAAAAAACCACACACACACGCACATACACATAATAAAAACAAATTATATTTATTTACATTACAAATAAATTGAATTCCTCCCCCCCCCCTCGCTCTGACCCACATACCTTCCAGCTCCCTCGAAAATGCTAGATTTGGTCTAGCCAGGGCCAGGCAGGCCAGGCTAGTTGCTGCTAGAGTCACCACGTGGATGACTCTGCTTAAACATTTTAAAATAGGCTCGAAACAAAGTGCCCTCTGCAGGAGGAGGCGGGAGTATCATGTGCCTCATTTGCATACGTAATTTTCGGGTTTTAACCCTGTGTGACACTTAAAGGCGAAAAAAATCCTTAAGCAAAGGAGGCCGATAGTTCTCTAGCCTCCTCCTATTAACTGCACTAAGGAGACTCAGAGTCACTGTGACTTAGAGTCTGGGAGCAACTACCTTGGCCTTTTAATTATTTTGAAAATAGTTTCCTTTCCCTCAGGAGACTGGTGAGGCCTCGCCTCCCCTGCCTCTAGTGACTGCACGTCACTGATTACAATATAATCTCTTTTTTCATAGAATTATTGATATTGGTGATCAATAATTCTGTAACATAACTGTTTTAAAGAATCTTCTGAGATTAAGTAAGAAATAAATACAGAACTTTGCATTCCTCACTTTGTAGCAAAAATCATTATTCATTTTGCTAGTTGTCATATTGTATTAGTAAGTGAATGCTGAAGTAGTTGGCTGATGATTGCATTCGCCATCTCTTTTTATTAAAGGAAAAATGATTACAACAAAGCAGCAAATGTTGCATCTCTTTCTGATTCATTACCCATAAAGAGTGGTCTGAATTCTTTGAGTGAAGTACCTCCATTAAAGGAGTCTGAAAGTAAGTATTTTACATAGATATCTTGGCTGTACTAAACACAATATAATCGGAATTGGCCTACGTTTCATGGTTAGCTTGTGTTACATGATCAGATGTTAAACCATTTGTCATTCCTATTTTATAAGAAAAGTGAGAGAATGGGATACACATGACCTGTGATAGCTAATGCATTCCAAAAATACAGAACTGATAGCTGGCAACAAGATGTATTGTTTCATTGATGAACTGAAGTACCCTATTTTTCAGAGTATAAGACGCACCTTCCCCGCCCCCTAAAAGAGGGTGAAAATTTGGGTGTGTCTTATACACTGAATGTAGCCCCACTCACTGGCCCCTTTGGTCTCTGCCTCCAATTTACCTCTGTAGCAAACGGGCTTGCGGAGGTTTGAATAAGCTATAGCAATCCCTGCAGCCTGTAACAGCTGATGATCGGGAGAAATTGAAAGTGAAACTTGCTGTTTGCTCCACAGCAGATTTTTTTTTTCTTGTGCTTATCAGGTTGTTTGCTGCAAGGAGGTAAGTCAACAACTATAAATGCTTATAGAATGTTCAAATTATTAGACTTATTTTTAAAGACTGATTTATTATTATTCTACACAACTTAACAAAATGAAGAAGCTTTTTAAAATAAATGCTTGATCTGAAGAGGCCCCATGCTGTTGTTTTAAAAAGTGCTATTCTTTTTTTTAAATAGCAGAGAATAACTATTTTAACAGCATCTGTACAAGTATAGTCTGAAATATAACACTACAAACAGTGTATATTGTCTGTACTGTTTGTTGCAAGCAGGCAAATTGCTGAGAGGCAGATATTTTTCCCTTGTTTTCCTCCCCAAAATCTAGGTGCGTCTTATACTTTGGAGCATCTTATACTCCGAAAAATACGGTAGCTTTCCTCCAAAAGCCAAGTTAAGTGTTAAAAATGGGATAGCAAAAATGTACTATTTGTCCTTTAGATGTACCCAAAGACATGAGTGGATTTTGACTTATGCATTAGGATTCCTTCTTCTTTCCCATTCCCACTGCATACTTCCCTTCCAAAAGCAGGAATGGATAGTCCTAAGCAAGCAGGTTTGAGGCCTTATACCACCAGTCAGAAAAGAAATCCCAGTGGGTAAAAGTTCATCCAATATAATTTCCCTTCTGTTTCTCTGGTGCTAATTCTCCAATTTCCATTCACATATAAACTCTTTTTCACAAGTCTTTGTACGCATAAAAAGTCCCTTTTCTAGGCCAGGTTTTTCAGATTGCGTTCTGCAGAACCTTAGGGTTCCATGAGAACTTGATAGGATTCTGTGATAAACTTAAAGAGGAAAAAAGTTCATGCAGCTCTGTCATTAGCGCTTTGCCTAGATTAAAGGTTCCAGGATTATTATTTTTGATTTAACACATTGTGTAGCCTGAAATGTTTGAAAAGTCCTTTTGTAGGTTCTCTTTTTCTATCACTACAGCTCTCCACACCCAAACAGTGCAGGTGGTAAAGAGCAAGCAAAGATCACTGTCCAGTTTGAACAATTCCCATTGTTTATAGAGCCAAGGTGGCGCAGTGGTTAAATGCAGCACTGCAGGCTACTGCTAGATCAGCAGTTCAGCGGTTCAAATCTCACCGGCTCAGGGTTGACTCAGCCTTCCATCCTTCCGAGGTGGGTAAAATGAGGACCCAGATTGTTGGGGGCAATATGCTGACTCTCTGTAAACCGCTTAGAGAGGGCTGAAAGCCCTATGAAGCGGTATATAAGTCTACTGCTATTGCTATTGCTATTAAAAAGATTCACAAACCCCTTCTGGAATAGATTTTTACAAATGTAGAGAAAAGGGAAGTAAAAGATTGATTTCTGTTCCCATTACCAGTCATAATAGCAATATATTAACCTAAAATAGGATTTAATATTAATAATGTTTTCAAACTCTTACTTTGATTAACAGGTTTACGTAAAATGCAAGCATCATTTTAATCTAATTTTTATTTTTCAGATGCAAATTCAGTTTTGAAAGATGTAAAGATGGTGAATTCTAAACTCGTATCACTTGAACTAGGCAAGTAGCTTGTCTGCAGAAGTACAGTTAACATTTGTATATGTAGCTGCAGAATGTTTTTTCTAGGAATTAGTATGGTTTGCCCTTACAGATAGTCCTCGATTAACAGATGTAATGGATACTGCTCATTATGGTTGTTAAATAATGATGTTCATAAAATGGGTCACCGTGTGGCAGACTTGATTTTATTACCTTTTTTGAGGTGGTTATTAAGCAAATAACCATAGTTGTTAACTGATTCTGCAGGTGTTAAGGAAATGCTGCAGGTGCTAAGCAAACCCATTATTTTCTATGGAGCATTTTTGCCAAAAACTGGAAATAAATGTAAGATTTTGGCCAAAATGTCATAGATGTCATGAGATACTGCAGATGATTGTAAATGCAGGCTGGTGCAACCACATGACTGAGAGCCAGCCATTGGAACTTTAAAATTAGGTTATAAATGCCTTCTGGGAGTCTATCCTAACTTTTAATGGTTGCTAAGCAACTGGTTATAAATCAAGGATTACCTGTAAGCGTTATACATTAAACATGTTATTCTCAAACTTCATTATTTTTCTCAAAAAATACTTGTGTTTTATAATAATATATATTAAAATATTACATTTATATGCTGCCTGACTCTCCATGACTATAGGCGATTCACAATTGTTAAAAACATTTTAAAACAGAACAATACAAACTGCAGCAACATAAAAAAAAGAACAAAAATCCCGCAGAGGAACAAGGAAAAAGTAGACAGGGGTGTTCCTCAGCCAAAGCCTGGACAAAGAGCCATATCTTCCAATCACACTTAACTATTAATGATGTCAAATATCAATGTATATTGAAAGGTTCAATTTCAAGTCTTCTAATTCTTCATTTAATTGTTTACAAACAGGAGAGGAAAATGAATATATTGATGATTTCAACAGGTAAGAGGAAAAATATTTAAAACTATTAATTTTCAGGAAGATGGATATAAATAGCATCATTCAAGGATAGGTCACTCCTAGGAGGACTTTCCCAGCTTATACGCTATAGTAGATATACTCTATTTATAATTTCACATATTTCTAATTAAGCTTACATTGTTTATATTTTCCTCCCTAGAAATGATCAAAAATGTTATGTGAAACAGTACCTTTTACCTATCTGGTCCTTTCAGGCCTGCTATGATTGAGTATTTCCAAAGGAGAGAGATAACACTTGAGATAAATTGGATGGGGAAATAGCTAATTAAGAGAAGCAGCTGGAGGAAAAGCTTGCTTTTAGAAATCTAATCTTGCTTGGCCATGCTATGCACAGGAATACAAAATGGAGATCATTTTTTTCAGGAAAACTCACCTAAATCTCTTCATTGTTATAATTGTTTTCTGCAGTAGCACTATTCAATTTACTCAAGTGTTTTACACTTTAAAAAGCGGGGCTTGAAAATTTGTTTTATATTTAATATTTTAAACATTTTATAATATTTTAAGTTTGGTTAATTTTATAAATTCTTTGATATCTGGCAATTCATATGTCATTAACTGTAAAGTCAGTTGACATTGCATCTGATTAAATGCTTAGATGAGTTTTTAGGAGCAAATTATTTGTAAATCAATATCAAATTGGATTTGATGCCAAATTATGAACTTTGTTTGAAGTAGTCTATGTATCATTTTATATGCACAATATTATATGTAGGAATAAATCCTTTATAATACATTTCATTGCACAAGTACTAAATCATTTCAAAAGGAAATCAGGATTTATGTTATTGTGTAATAAATGCTTCTGGCTTCTTATATCTCTGGATTTCAGATTTTTCTTGTAGAGGTTTCAAAAAAGAATAAATGGGATTAAATGTTCTTTGCCTCCATGTTTATTGTAATGTTATAAATCATATATTGTACTGTTTCAAGACAAATTTCAGTGCAGTAATATTTATGTAATATGATCATTTAATCTTCATATTTTAACTTTTTTTATAGCACCAGTCATCGGTCAGAGAAAAGTGAAGTCAGCATTGGTGAAGAAATAGATGATATTTCTATGGAAATAGAAGACTTCATTACTAGTGAAAAGGTATGATTTGCTTTAATTTAACACTCTAATTGGGGTTGATGATATATCTATGTAGTATATAGCAAAATAAACCATTACTTGCAAAGGAATTAATATCACAAATTGATACACACACACACACACACACACACACACACACACACACACACACACACAGTCAATATATTGCTTTTGATCCAGAACTGTTCCCAATAAAATATAAATGAGGTGGCTATTGAATATTAGCAGATTTCAATATAGGATATGTTTTAAAACAACAAAGGTTTGAGACAATCATATGGTAAAGAAAAGGGAAGGAAGATGATATTTTTGTAGCTGAATTGAGAATATTACTCCAAGATAAGTGAGCAGTTCCCATACTTGTTTGTACAAAAATATAAAGGAGGAATTGCAGAAATACTAATTGTTACAAATGCATATGGACTGCATTTGTTTGCTTCTGTGTGGCTTTTTGCATTAGTGTAAGCAGTGCTAAATGATCAGAAACTCAAATATTAATATGATGCACAGGTCTAAGATCCTAGCTGATTTTACTTCTTTCAGTCCACAATTTATAAGCAAAAAGCAAATCCTCATTTAGGATCTTAAATGTAATAAACTCCAGTTTGAACACCACCATACGTTTTTCATCTTTGATTAGTATAACTGTTGGCATGAATGGGAAGAGCTAGAGAAAAAGGGAACACAATGCATGCACTGTTTTTTGCAGTCATCTATACGATTGCAGCTTTTAATAAAGCTCACAAATAACAAAATGAGCAATAGGGGGAAAACTAATGAGAACAATGACCACGAAAGTATCATCTGTATACTCTAATACAGTGATAGCGAACCTTTTTTGACTGCCGTGCCAAAAGTGGGGGGAGCACAAGGGGGGTCGTGCGCCGGCATGCCACACCCATAATGCTATGCGTGTGACACCACCACCACCTGCCCGCATGTGCGCGACCAGCAACACCACCACCCCACATTTGCCATGACTTTTTTGGACTTCCCAGGTTCCTGAGGCTTTCTAGGAGTCTGGGGAGGGCGAAAACAGCTTTCTCCCCGACGCCCTCCGGAGGCCTCAGGAGCTTGCCTGAAGGCTCCGGAGGGCAAAAAATGGACCTACAGGGAACCCGGAAGTTTGGGAATGGTGACTTCCGATTTGTCCGTAGAAGCGATTTTCGACCTCCTGAGTCTTCAGGAGGCTTCCTTGAGCAAAAAATGGACCTATGGACAAACCAGAAGTCATTCTGGTTTGCTCATAGGGCCCGTTTTTGCCCTCCGGAGCCTTCAGAGAAGCCTGAAGGCCCCGGAAGTCGAACTTCGGGTTCCCCATAGGTCCGTTTTTCACCCTCCGGAGGCTTCAGGAGCTTTCAGGAGGCTTCCCTGAAGGCTCCGGAGGGCGAAAAACGGCCCTACGAGCAAACTGGAAGTGATTTCTGGTTTGCCCGTAGGGCCAGTTTTCGCATGCTCCGGAGGGCGAAAAATGGCCTCAAAAGAAGGCTGGCCAGCTGACAGGGCAATGACTTGTGTGCCCTGACAAATGGCTCCATGTGCCACCTGTGTTCACCATCATGGCTCTAATATTGTGCTTGAAAAAGAAGCCCCGCTGATTTAGAAGGCATGGAAAAAAGGGGGACAAATACAAAATCTAGTCATACTTCTTCCATTGACAAAGTAGGAAAAACCTGCACCGAAAAACCTGGCTACAAGTGACAGAATTTCATTTAGTTAACCCAGTCCCAGAATACAATATTTGAAGTGGTTGATGGCCAGATATTCAAGATATGCAGGGTACGATAATCTTACCTGAAGAATAACAATAACGCTTAGACTTATATACTGCTTTACAGTGCTTTACAGCCCTCTCTAAGCAGTTCACAGAGTCAGCATATTGTCCCAACAATCTGGGTCCTCATTTTACCAACCTCGGGGGGGGATGGAAGGATGAGTCAACCTGAGCCGGTCAGGATCAAAACCAGAATGTGGGCAGAATTAGCTTGCAATACTGCACTCTGACCATTGCACCACCATGGCTGCTAATAGGTATGAGCCTTTTAGTTTAGTTTATTTCTCGCTGCCAATTCGAAAGCAAAATTGAAGCTAATCTGAAACTTTGAATCAAGATTGGATTATGCCACATTCTGAACGGGACCTTTCTTCAATAACAGATATCAGTGTTAAATATCTCAAGGGTTGCCGCAAAGAAAAGGGAGTCAAGCTGTTCTCCAGGCCGCCTGGGTGTAGAACAAGAAGCAATGGGTGGAAAGTAATCAAGGAGAGAAGCAATTTAGAACCGAGGAAAAATTTCCTAACAGTTAGAACAATTAATGAGTGGAACAGCTTGCCTCCAGAAGTTGCGAATGCCCCTACTCTGGAAGTCTTTAAGAAGATGTTGGATAGCCATTTGTCTGAAATGGTATAAGGTTTCCTGCCTAGGTAGGGGGTTGGACTAGAAGACCTCCAAGGTCCCTTCCAACTCTGCTATTGTATTATTGTATATATATTTTGCACTGTATGTTTCCTAAAGTCTCTGATACAGCCTTTTTTAAACAAAAATAATGTATTTAACAGACAACATACATTAATCTAAATTTTAATATTAGTAATTTTCCTATTTTTTTTTCTTTCTAGCTTGAAGACCTCACACAAGACTTCACTGTTTCTCAGTTAAGCGTTGAAGCAGATTACCTAGAGGATGTTGCATGAGTAGAGAGCAGAAATCTTAAATGGTGGGACTGTCGACCTTTGTAGACTGTATTTTAAGACAATCAATCTTCTGAAATACCCCTCACAAATCGTGCCTTTTATTTCAAGAGAAAAAATAAAACAACCCAAGAAAGCTGGAGAGGGGAAAGATTTTAAGCTCGCAAAGAATGGAGTTTAATACTGCTGACTAGTTCAACTAAGGTAGTAGTTAGGTCCCAGAGAGATGTTTGTTGCAGGCGACAGACACACCACCATTTGATTTATAAACATTCATAAGGGAAGAAATCCATAAAGTATATGAAGAATGGCAGACATGGTTTGATGTTATGGCAACTATCTAGGTTTTTTTAGCTGAAGAAAGTAAGAAAATTCAGCAAGGTTGCTATTTTGTTGACTCGTTTTCAGTATAATTTATCTTTTAGCTACTGAAGTTATTTTAGTTGACAGGGCATAATTCTCAAAATTCTCAAAATGGCAATAGAATACCTAACTTGAGGTATATTACATGTTCTGAATTATGAATCCCTCAGGATTTCTAGCAAGTTGACCTTTTTTGCAGCTTTAAGTGTTTAGTTTTGTGGCCAAGATTGCTAAGTACTTCTGAATATTGCCGCTGAAATATGAGCCTTAACTTTAAACCTATTTTTATATATATTAAAACATTGTTACCATTTTGTTTAATTTAATGAAAATTATAAATGATTATTAGCATGTTTTTTTTTCTTTGAAACACAGGTGAATGCAAAATAAAAATATTTCCAAAAAACTTAAAAGTTCTGTGATAACAGTCCTTTATTTAAAATAATTCTCTTTGTGATCCTTGTCTTTTATTTTTTTAAGTATTATTTGACATTTTCTAAACATTAAAATCACAATTATACTTTTACAGCTTTCCGTTATCGGTATTTCTTTTTTCTGATTTCGGGTTTACCATTTTCCATTCTATTATCTTATACATATTCTTTGTTTCATACTTTCTCATTTTTACAATATATACATCTATATACAATATTTCCATTTCTATTGCTTTCTAAGTATATGCCATCTCTTTTCATTATGTTTACGATGGAACTAAGAGATAGAGAGGAAACAGTACCACAAGATATGGAATAGGTGGTATAACTGGCTCGAAAAAGGATGTAAAATCAATGCACAAGGAACACATACATCCTTGTCTTTTAATGCTGAGTATGAACCTTCTTTAGCCTGCTTCTAGACACCTTAAGTTATAAAACCTAAGTGGTCTGTATATCATATATGGCTATGCTTATGTTTAAATACATATAGAAATACAGTGTTTACTAATAAGCTTTGTACAAGAGTTTTAATTGATACTCAGCAATATATTATCTGTGATTTAGTTATATTAAGTTATATTCCTAGGGAATACTAAAGTTGTACTATATCAATTCACCTGATAAAATGTCCTACTTAGTTCAGTGGGACATATTTTGAGTACTGCACACAACACAGGATTGCATCTTGAGTATGAGACAATGTGACTTATAATGCAACTACATATTTGTATAAGATGGGTGTCAAACTGGCGGCCTGCGGGACAGATGTATCACACACAGGCCACGCCCACTCAGCTCCAAGAAGAGGGAAACATCGCAAAATGTCACATGATGACCATGTGATGCTGCAAGTTTGACACCTGTAGTATAAAGATCATCATTGGTTATTTTTGCGCAAAGCACACACTTATATATTAAGTCTATATCTTCATTAGAGTTTTCAAATGTATGGATTATAGCTTACTGTAGATGCTTTAAGTGTTGTTAAATTATTACTGCCTTCTGTAAGCTGTCAGGGAATCAGTTTAATAATAGCAATAGTGTTTAGACTTATATACAATGCTTTACAGCCCTCTAAGCACTTTACAGAGTCAGCATGTTGCCCCCAACAATCTGGGTCCTCATTTTACTGACCATGGAAGGATGAAAGGCTGAGTCAACCTTGAGCCGGTCAGGATCAAACTGCCGAACTGTTGGCAGCCAGCAATCAGCAGAAGTAGAGCCTGCAAATACTGCATTCTAATCACCATGCCACCACATCAACTCTGCTCCACAAGATCAGACCACTTTCAATCAGAAACATTACATCCTTCCCCCTTCTTTTTTCCATTCCATATGTTAATCCATGCCATTTATCATGTACTCTTCCTACATCCTATATTGTATAAAGCCTTCTGTATATCACAGTTGGGCCCACAGATATTGACCTCAGTTGCCCATCATGGCTTTGGTGAACAAAGAGACTCACATAACACCTTTTCAGTAATACAGAGAAAATGTAGAATTGAGTCCACCCTGCCCACCATGTCACATGCAGTGTTTTCTGTAAATGATAAGATTGGATCAGTTTGAGCCCATTTCGGCCAATCTGCCACAAGTACTACCAAATACTTGCACATAATTAGGACATATTTCTCAATTGACAAGCTGATTATCTACAGAGGGGGCTTCTTGGCTACACATGTATATGTAGCCCTAAACTTAGCAACATAAATTCGGGGCTCAACTGTGTTTGTGAAGTGAAAAATCTGTTAAGTGAGTTTTGCCTGATTTTACTACTTTTCCTGCAGTAAATCACTGCAGTTGTTAAATTAGTAACATGGTTGTTAAGTGAAGCTGGCTTCCCCATTGATTTTGCTTGTCAGAAGGTCGCAAAAGGATGGATCGCATGATGCCGGGACACAGCAACTATCATAAATCTGAACCAGCTGTCAGGTATCTATGTAAATCACATGACCATGTTGATGCTGCAAGTCGTAAGTGTGGAAAATGGTCATGTCACTTTTTTGTGTGCCACTGTAACTTCGGTCACTAAATGAACTGTTGTAAGTTGAGAACCTCCTGTATACCTGCAGCATTTGCACTGCTTACATGGTGGTGAAAGGGAAAGAGGCATTCAGCACAACTGTGACTGTACAAAGCAGCCTCTCAAAAAGATTTTGTTGGGTGTTTTATAAAGGCAGTGTGTGCACTTAAGAAATTGCTTTGTCGTCGTCTATTTCTATTGTCCCAAGAAGCTCCAGATAAAAGTAAACAATTTACCCACAGCTTTGCAATATAGTTCATGATTATCCCCACTGTAAGAATAGAAATGTGGGGGAGACTGAGAAATAGTAGTTGATGACTGTTTATGACTTTAAATATCTTGGTGGCTCTCCAGAAATGGAACTAAAAATTACTCTTGTGGAATATTATTGCTAGTAAGAACTTTATTTTATGTCCCACTTTGACCATTTGTCAGGTTCGTGCTACCCTCCGGCTGGGTGTCTACGCCATCATTCTTATGACAGGCTTGATATGGTACTAGCAGCAGCAACGCCTAGAAAGACGGATTTTACAACCGAGTTCACTCCGACCTTGCAATTTCACTCAGGCTCAACATTGAAAGGCAGCTTTCAAAACCTCCGGCTATTTCCCATTCACAGTTATTTCGCCCTTCCAACAGCTTTTCACGCCTGGGATGCCACTGAAGCCAAGCTAGTGAATTATAAGCTGCCTCCACAAAACCCTCATTGGAGAATGGTGGCTGCTTTTCAAGAGGCAACTGGACTTTCTGGTTGTTGTTATTTTCTTTGAAGACATTTCGCTTCTCATCCAAGAAGTTCCTTCAGTTCATTTCTTGGATGAGAAGTGAAAGTCTTCAAAGGAAAGGAGAAAAAAAACCCCAGAAAATCCAGTTGCCTCTTGAAAAAAAGCTCCTTTGGGACAACCATGACTGAGAATCTCCATATAGATCTGTGTTTCCCAACCTTGGCAACTTGAAGATGTCTGGACTTTAATTCCCAGAATTCCCCAGCCAGCCAGCTGTCTACACCATCAGCTGGCTGGCTGGGGAATTCTGGGAGTTAAAGTCCAGACATCTTCAAGTTGCCACGGTTGGGAAATACTGTTATGGACGGTGGTCGCTTTTTCTTCTTTCCGCCTCCGTTATGGAACTGCGGCGCGGCTTAAGTTCGGCGCTTTTCTGCCCTCCGCCCCCCCCCCAACTTTTCTAGCGAGCGTTCTAAAAGTTGACGTCGTTGCTTTTGAATAAAAACAGGAGCCGTGGTTTGTTTTTTTTCTTAAGCGTCCTCCGCTGCGGCATTTGAAGGCTGGTCTCGGAGTAGGGAGTGTTGAACGGTGGGAGACCCGAGCTTCTTCAAAGGAGGCGCTGGAGGGCTGTGTATCCCATAAT